>NC_058081.1:721526394-721826394 GCF_014858855.1 Bufo gargarizans | reverse complement strand
TCCAACTTAGAAAAAATGAAAAAATGTACCTTTTCCATGAAAAAAATTGCAAAAATAAAATCCCTTTCACGTATTTGAAAAATCAATCCATCACACAGCTGTGTAAAAATAAAAAGGTAATGCGGGAAGCTGTGATGCAAAAAACTTTCTTTAAAAAAAAAATTCTATATGTATTTGATCTCGCTGTATTCATACTGACCAAGAGAATAAAGTTATCATGTTATTAATGCTGAAAAATCTTAGAACATATTGTAAAACCTCAGTGTCAGTAGTGCTATTTTTCCCATCCCCCCTCAGAAAGAGTTAATAAAAGTTAATCAGTAAGTTATGTGTACCTGTAAAGGGGGAATATTTAATCACCAATATTTATGCAAATATCGATCATTAATATTCATAAATAGGAGGGGCCGTCTATTGATGACTCCGCCTATTTATACCTTTATATAACAATAACACAATACTTTCGCTATACTGTACGCTAATCACTACGCTAGCTGCATGCGCCTTGCTAAACTAACTATCGCTAATAACTACACGTTACACAGATAGTAGTACATGAAACACAGTATTTATTAATGCCTAACACACTAAGCACGCAATACACTAACAATACAGCACTAAATATACAATACTAAACTACACTACACAATTCCCAATGTCCACCTATAAACTAACTATACATCATACACACATACGAATATTAGCAACCCACCCACCTGGTTCTATACTATCCCTATGGGGTATGACGAGGGTTAATCACACAATTGTGGCACTGCAGGGGTTAATGCCTGCAGACCAAGGAACACAGGGTAATGTAGGAGTTAATGCTCTGCAGGGACTTGCAGGGCAGAATGCAGGGGTCTCAGGGCAGAGTAGGGGAACAGGGTACTGAAGGGGTTAACAGGGGACTGGCAGTGAGGGGGTTACTACTGAAGAGGTCTGCCAGGGTCTCAGCAGGGGTTCATGCTGAGGCAGGGCAGCATATTAGGGGTTCTGTGCTGCAAGTGTATCAGGGCAGCAGGAATAGGGGTGCAGGGGTTAACCAGGAAGCGATACTTAGCCAGCCGGCATTCCAGAGGGGGGGGCTGATTGCTCCGTACAGCCTGTGTGCTCGGTCTCCTCCTGGGGCTGACTGTTCAGCGCCTTGCTGCCTGCATCCTCTTCCTTCCTGGAGGTGCCGCTTCTGTGAGGGGAAGGTGTCGGGGAGGCACAGTTATATATACATATATATCCTAAACACACACATATATATATATATACACACACACATGTACATAAGGGGCCACAGCCCTATATATATTATAAGGGGGATTATTAGGGGGCACGGCTTCCAGGGACCACGTATTTCCCACAGGGGCCACCATGAGCCCCTGTGGGCCACTAAGGGCAGATGTGCGCAGATGCTGGGCACATCTGCACACATCCTCCCCTAAAGTGAACATTAATGCATGCATATATATCATACATGCATGCACGTGTTTGCATATATGTATATATATATGCATGCATCTCTACCCTTCCTCAACAGTACCCCAAAATGGTGTCATTAAAAACTACAACTTGTCTCTCAAACATAAGCCCTCATAGAGCTGCATTGATGGAAAAATTAAAATGTTATAGCTCTTTTAAGGTGACAATCAAAAACTGAAAAAATAAAAATTCCTTGGTTACTAATGCCCAAAATGCCTGCAAGGGGAGAGGGTTAAATGTACTGTCAGTTGGGAGGACATTGGGAGCAATCTTTAAAATTTTTAAGAAAATTTCCAAAATCTTTTAGGGTTCAATTCTGAAGCAGCTTTCATGGAGGATGCACTCATGAAAGTACAGTATTTAAGACGGTATTTAGGAAGTATTTTTTATTTTTTTTAACTCTCAAGGTGTTTCACAGGAATTCATACAAATTACAAGGGAAATTTAAAAATGTAAATTTTGGGCAGATTTTTAATTTTAATTATTTTTAACAGTGAAACAAAGGTCACATTATGAACTTAGTCTGTAACTTGACCGAGACACCTGAGCAGCTTGAGTGTTTTTTTATGCACCATGTCAGGTTTGCAGAGGTCTTGAGATGCCAAAATATATGAGAAAAAATAATAGAATCCCCATTTCGGAAACTACACCCTCAGGGAATTGGTCTAAGGATAATGTAAGCATTTTGACCTTACAATTGTGTCACATAATGTTTCAGGAATGACCTATGAAAATTTAAAAATACATTTTTTTCTAATAATATGTAGCTTTATTTTTTTTTATCTTCACAAGGTTTAACAGAAGGCAAGTACTGCATACAGTATGCGGCTATAAACAGCTATTTTTGGCACACAGTAGGGTTCAGGTGGGACCGGGCGCAATTTGGATTCTGGAGCATGGATTTTGCTGGAATGATTTTTCCAGGGCTATAACTTTTTTATTTTATTTTTTCCATCTAAAAGACACATACTACTAATGTAAAGGACATATGGATCTGTATTACATTGTATTTGGAACATTTGAATTTATAATTGGATCCCTATAAGATGAAAACCCATATCCGGATCTTCCATGCCCCTCACTGTCCCAGCATGCAATTGACCAATTAAGGACGATATAAAAATGACCTCTCAAACCCACTGTCTGTACCACTGAGGAAGGGGCTGCTGTACCCCGAAACGCGTTTGGTTTGCAGACAGTGAGGGACAAGAAAAGGAAGAATTTAACATCTATGATCGGATACTGAACAGATTTGAAAACCCCGCCTGGAAGCGAAAGTCACGTGACCTATCCAGTAGCACCACGTGGGACGCCACAAGTAGGTCCTGGAAGGCCAAAGTAACAAAGTTCATCGTCAAACAGCCGGGTGTTTTAATTAGGGATGAGCGAACTCGAACTGTATAGTTCGGGTTCGTACCGAATTTTGGGGTGTCCGTGACACGGACCCGAACCCGGACATTTTCGTAAAAGTCCGGGTTCGGGTTCGGTGTTCGTCGCTTTCTTCGCGCTTTTGTGACGCTTTCTTGGCGCTTTTTGAAAGGCTGCAAAGCAGCCAATCAACAAGCGTCATACTACTTGCCCCAAGAGGCCATCACAGCCATGCCTACTATTGGCATGGCTGTGATTGGCCAGAGCACCATGTGACCCAGCCTCTATTTAAGCTGGAGTCACATAGCGCCGCCCGTCACTCTGCTCTGATTAGCGTAGGGAGAGGTTGCGGCTGCGACAGTAGGGCGAGATTAGGCAGATTAACTCCTCCAAAGGACTTGATTAACTGATCGATCTGCAGCTGTGGATCATTGAGCTGCTGATCCTCAATTGCTCACTGTTTTTAGGCTGCACAGACCGTTTGTCAGTCTCATTTTTCTGGGGTGATCGGCGGCCATTTTGTGTCTTGTGGTGCGCCAGCACAAGCTGCGACCAAGTGCATTTAACCCTCAATGGTGTGGTTGTTTTTTGGCTAAAGCCTACATCAGGGTGAAGCTGTCACACCAAGTGCATTTAACCAGCAATAGTCTGTTCATTTTTTGGCCATATACAAAATCAGGGGCAAGCTGCGCCTGTCACCAAGTGCATTTAACCCTCAATGGTGTGGTTGTTTTTTGGCTAAAGCCTACATCAGGGTGAAGCTGTCACACCAAGTGCATTTAACCAGCAATAGTCTGTTTATTTTTTGGCCATATACTACATCAGGGGCAAGCTGCGCCTGTCACCAAGTGCATTTAACCCTCAATGGTGTGGTTGTTTTTTGGCTAAAGCCTACATCAGGGTGAAGCTGTCACACCAAGTGCATTTAACCAGCAATAGTCTGTTCATTTTTTGGCCATATACAAAATCAGGGGCAAGCTGCGCCTGTCACCAAGTGCATTTAACCCTCAATGGTGTGGTTGTTTTTTGGCTAAAGCCTACATCAGGGTGAAGCTGTCACACCAAGTGCATTTAACCAGCAATAGTCTGTTTATTTTTTGGCCATATCCCAGTCTAATTCTGTCACTAAATCCATACCGGTCACCCAGCGCCTAAATACTAGGCCTCAAATTTATATCCAGCTAAATCTGTCCCTAGTGCTGTAGCTGGGCGAGTTATTTAGTGTCCGTTCAAGCACATTTCTTGTTCTGGGTTGAAATACAATTCCCAATTTAGCAATTTCATAATTTAGTGGTTCCTGCTATATCAGAGCTATTTGAAATCTATCCCAAAAAGGGTATATAATATTGAAGGTGCACATTGGGTCATTCAGAATAACTTCACACACACCCGCTACTGTGTATTTCCAAGTCTAATTCTGTCACTAAACCCATACCTGTCACCCAGCGCCTAAATACTAGGCCTCAAATTTAAATCCCTCTAAATCTCTCGTTACCCACCGCTGTACTGTTGTTGCTGGGCAAGATATTTAGTGTCCGTCAAAGCACATTTTTTGTTCTGGGTTGAAGTACAATTCCCAATTTAGCAATTTCATAATTTAGTGGTTTCTGCTATATCAGAGCTATTTGAAATCTATCCCTAAAAGGGTATATAATATTGAAGGTGCACATAGGGTCATTCAGAATAACTTCACACACACGCTTCTGTGCATTTCCAAGTCTAATTCTGTCACTAAATCCATACCGGTGACCCAGCGCCTAAATACTAGGCCTCAAATTTAAATCCCTCTAAATCTCTCGTTACCCACCGCTGTACTGTTGTTGCTGGGCAAGATATTTAGTGTCTGTCAAAGCACATTTTTTGTTCTGGGTTGAAGTACAATTCCCAATTTAGCAATTTCATAATTTAGTGGTTTCTGCTATATCAGAGCTATTTGAAATCTATCCCTAAAAGGGTATATAATATTGAAGGTGCACATAGGGTCATTCAGAATAACTTCACACACACGCTTCTGTGCATTTCCAAGTCTAATTCTGTCACTAAATCCATACCGGTGACCCAGCGCCTAAATACTAGGCCTCAAATTTAAATCCCTCTAAATCTCTCGTTACCCACCGCTGTACTGTTGTTGCTGGGCAAGATATTTAGTGTCCGTCAAAGCACATTTTTTGTTCTGGGTTGAAGTACAATTCCCAATTTAGCAATTTCATAATTTAGTGGTTTCTGCTATATCAGAGCTATTTGAAATCTATCCCTAAAAGGGTATATAATATTGAAGGTGCACATAGGGTCATTCAGAATAACTTCACACACACCCGCTACTGTGTATTTCCAAGTCTAATTCTGTCACTAAATCCATACCGGTGACCCAGCGCCTAAATACTAGGCCTCAAATTTAATTCCCTCTAAATCTCTCGTTACCCACCGCTGTACTGTTGTTGCTGGGCAAGATATTTAGTGTCCGTCAAAGCACATTTTTTGTTCTGGGTTGAAGTACAATTCCCAATTTAGCAATTTCATAATTTAGTGGTTTCTGCTATATCAGAGCTATTTGAAATCTATCCCTAAAAGGGTATATAATATTGAAGGTGCACATTGGGTCATTCAGAATAACTTCACACACACGCTTCTGTGCATTTCCAAGTCTAATTCTGTCACTAAATCCATACCGGTGACCCAGCGCCTAAATACTAGGCCTCAAATTTAAATCCCTCTAAATCTCTCGTTACCCACCGCTGTACTGTTGTTGCTGGGCAAGATATTTAGTGTCTGTCAAAGCACATTTTTTGTTCTGGGTTGAAGTACAATTCCCAATTTAGCAATTTCATAATTTAGTGGTTTCTGCTATATCAGAGCTATTTGAAATCTATCCCTAAAAGGGTATATAATATTGAAGGTGCACATAGGGTCATTCAGAATAACTTCACACACACGCTTCTGTGCATTTCCAAGTCTAATTCTGTCACTAAATCCATACCGGTGACCCAGCGCCTAAATACTAGGCCTCAAATTTAAATCCCTCTAAATCTCTCGTTACCCACCGCTGTACTGTTGTTGCTGGGCAAGATATTTAGTGTCCGTCAAAGCACATTTTTTGTTCTGGGTTGAAGTACAATTCCCAATTTAGCAATTTCATAATTTAGTGGTTTCTGCTATATCAGAGCTATTTGAAATCTATCCCTAAAAGGGTATATAATATTGAAGGTGCACATAGGGTCATTCAGAATAACTTCACACACACCCGCTACTGTGTATTTCCAAGTCTAATTCTGTCACTAAATCCATACCGGTGACCCAGCGCCTAAATACTAGGCCTCAAATTTAATTCCCTCTAAATCTCTCGTTACCCACCGCTGTACTGTTGTTGCTGGGCAAGATATTTAGTGTCCGTCAAAGCACATTTTTTGTTCTGGGTTGAAGTACAATTCCCAATTTAGCAATTTCATAATTTAGTGGTTTCTGCTATATCAGAGCTATTTGAAATCTATCCCTAAAAGGGTATATAATATTGAAGGTGCACATTGGGTCATTCAGAATAACTTCACACACACGCTTCTGTGCATTTCCAAGTCTAATTCTGTCACTAAATCCATACCGGTGACCCAGCGCCTAAATACTAGGCCTCAAATTTAAATCCCTCTAAATCTCTCGTTACCCACCGCTGTACTGTTGTTGCTGGGCAAGATATTTAGTGTCCGTCAAAGCACATTTTTTGTTCTGGGTTGAAGTACAATTCCCAATTTAGCAATTTCATAATTTAGTGGTTTCTGCTATATCAGAGCTATTTGAAATCTATCCCTAAAAGGGTATATAATATTGAAGGTGCACATAGGGTCATTCAGAATAACTTCACACACACCCGCTACTGTGTATTTCCAAGTCTAATTCTGTCACTAAATCCATACCGGTGACCCAGCGCCTAAATACTAGGCCTCAAATTTAATTCCCTCTAAATCTCTCGTTACCCACCGCTGTACTGTTGTTGCTGGGCAAGATATTTAGTGTCCGTCAAAGCACATTTTTTGTTCTGGGTTGAAGTACAATTCCCAATTTAGCAATTTCATAATTTAGTGGTTTCTGCTATATCAGAGCTATTTGAAATCTATCCCTAAAAGGGTATATAATATTGAAGGTGCACATAGGGTCATTCAGAATAACTTCACACACACCCGCTACTGTGTATTTCCAAGTCTAATTCTGTCACTAAATCCATACCGGTGACCCAGCGCCTAAATACTAGGCCTCAAATTTAAATCCCTCTAAATCTCTCGTTACCCACCGCTGTACTGTTGTTGCTGGGCAAGATATTTAGTGTCCGTCAAAGCACATTTTTTGTTCTGGGTTGAAGTACAATTCCCAATTTAGCAATTTCATAATTTAGTGGTTTCTGCTATATCAGAGCTATTTGAAATCTATCCCTAAAAGGGTATATAATATTGAAGGTGCACATAGGGTCATTCAGAATAACTTCACACACACCCGCTACTGTGTATTTCCAAGTCTAATTCTGTCACTAAATCCATACCGGTGACCCAGCGCCTAAATACTAGGCCTCAAATTTAATTCCCTCTAAATCTCTCGTTACCCACCGCTGTACTGTTGTTGCTGGGCAAGATATTTAGTGTCCGTCAAAGCACATTTTTTGTTCTGGGTTGAAGTACAATTCCCAATTTAGCAATTTCATAATTTAGTGGTTTCTGCTATATCAGAGCTATTTGAAATCTATCCCTAAAAGGGTATATAATATTGAAGGTGCACATAGGGTCATTCAGAATAACTTCACACACACCCGCTACTGTGTATTTCCAAGTCTAATTCTGTCACTAAATCCATACCGGTGACCCAGCGCCTAAATACTAGGCCTCAAATTTAATTCCCTCTAAATCTCTCGTTACCCACCGCTGTACTGTTGTTGCTGGGCAAGATATTTAGTGTCCGTCAAAGCACATTTTTTGTTCTGGGTTGAAGTACAATTCCCAATTTAGCAATTTCATAATTTAGTGGTTTCTGCTATATCAGAGCTATTTGAAATCTATCCATAAAAGGGTATATAATATTGAAGGTGCACATAGGGTCATTCAGAATAACTTCACACACACCCGCTACTGTGTATTTCCAAGTCTAATTCTGTCACTAAACCCATACCTGTCACCCAGCGCCTAAATACTAGGCCTCAAATTTAAATCCCTCTAAATCTCTCGTTACCGTTGTCCTGTTGTAGCTGGGAAAGTTATTTAGTGCCCGTCAAAGCACATTTTTTGTTCTGGGTTGAAGTACAATTCCCAATTTAGCAATTTCATAATTTAGTGGTTCCTGCTATATCAGAGCTATTTGAAATCTATCCCAAAAAGGGTATATAATATTCAAGGTGCACATTGGGTCATTCAGAATAACTTCACACACACGCTTCTGTGCATTTCCAAGTCTAATTCTGTCACTAAATCCATACCGGTCACCCAGCGCCTAAATACTAGGCCTCAAATTTATATCCCGCTGAATTTGAATACAATACATTGGGCCAAATAATATATTTGTTGTTGTGGTGAACCATAACAATGAGAAAAACATCTAGTAAGGGACGCGGACGTGGACATGGTCGTGGTGGTGTTAGTGGACCCTCTGGTGCTGGGAGAGGACGTGGCCGTTCTGCCACATCCACACGTCCTAGTGTACCAACTACCTCAGGTCCCAGTAGCCGCCAGAATTTACAGCGATATATGGTGGGGCCCAATGCCGTTCTAAGGATGGTAAGGCCTGAGCAGGTACAGGCATTAGTCAATTGGGTGGCCGACAGTGGATCCAGCACGTTCACATTATCTCCCACCCAGTCTTCTGCAGAAAGCGCACAGATGGCGCCTGAAAACCAACCCCATCAGTCTGTCACATCACCCCCATGCATACCAGGGAAACTGTCTCAGCCTCAAGTTATGCAGCAGTCTCTTATGCTGTTTGAAGACTCCGCTGGCAGGGTTTCCCAAGGGCATCCACCTAGCCCTTCCCCAGCGGTGAAAGACATAGAATGCACTGACGCACAACCACTTATGTTTCCTGATGATGAGGACATGGGAATACCACCTCAGCATGTCTCTGATGATGACGAAACACAGGTGCCAACTGCTGCGTCTTTCTGCAGTGTGCAGACTGAACAGGAGGTCAGGGATCAAGACTGGGTGGAAGACGATGCAGGGGCCGATGAGGTCCTAGACCCCACATGGAATGAAGGTCGTGCCACTGACTTTCACAGTTCGGAGGAAGAGGCAGTGGTGAGACCGAGCCAACAGCGTAGCAAAAGAGGGAGCAGTGGGCAAAAGCAGAACACCCGCCGCCAAGAGACTCCGCCTGCTACTGACCGCCGCCATCTGGGACCGAGCACCCCAAAGGCAGCTTCAAGGAGTTCCCTGGCATGGCACTTCTTCAAACAATGTGCTGACGACAAGACCCGAGTGGTTTGCACGCTGTGCCATCAGAGCCTGAAGCGAGGCATTAACGTTCTGAACCTGAGCACAACCTGCATGACCAGGCACCTGCATGCAAAGCATGAACTGCAGTGGAGTAAACACCTTAAAACCAAGGAAGTCACTCAGGCTCCCCCTGCTACCTCTTCTGCTGCTGCCGCCTCGGCCTATTCTGCTGCTGCCGCCTCGGCCTCTTCCTCCGCCTCTGGAGGAACGTTGGCACCTGCCGCCCAGCAAACAGGGGATGTACCACCAACACCACCACCACCACCTCCGTCACCAAGCGTCTCAACCATGTCACACGCCAGCGTTCAGCTCTCCATCTCACAAACATTTGATAGAAAGCGTAAATTCCCACCTAGCCACCCTCGATCCCTGGCCCTGAATGCCAGCATTTCTAAACTACTGGCCTATGAAATGCTGTCATTTAGGCTGGTGGACACAGACAGCTTCAAACAGCTCATGTCGCTTGCTGTCCCACAGTATGTTGTTCCCAGCCGGCACTACTTCTCCAAGAGAGCCGTGCCTTCCCTGCACAACCAAGTATCCGATAAAATCAAGTGTGCACTGCGCAACGCCATCTGTAGCAAGGTCCACCTAACCACAGATACGTGGACCAGTAAGCACGGCCAGGGACGCTATATCTCCCTAACTGCACACTGGGTAAATGTAGTGGCAGCTGGGCCCCAGGCGGAGAGCTGTTTGGCGCACGTCCTTCCGCCGCCAAGGATCGCAGGGCAACATTCTTTGCCTCCTGTTGCCACCTCCTCCTTCTCGGCTTCCTCCTCCTCTTCTTCCACCTGCTCATCCAGTCAGCCACACACCTTCACCACCAACTTCAGCACAGCCCGGGGTAAACGTCAGCAGGCCATTCTGAAACTCATATGTTTGGGGGACAGGCCCCACACCGCACAGGAGTTGTGGCGGGGTATTGAACAACAGACCGACGAGTGGTTGCTGCCGGTGAGCCTCAAGCCCGGCCTGGTGGTGTGTGATAATGGGCGAAATCTCGTTGCAGCTCTGGGACTAGCCAATTTGACGCACATCCCTTGCTTGGCGCATGTGCTGAATTTGGTGGTGCAGAAGTTCATTCACAACTACCCCGACATGTCAGAGCTGCTGCATAAAGTGCGGGCCGTCTGTTCGCGCTTCCGGCGTTCACATCCTGCTGCTGCTCGCCTGTCTGCGCTACAGCGTAACTTCGGCCTTCCCGCTCACCGCCTCATATGCGACGTGCCCACCAGGTGGAACTCCACCTTGCACATGCTGGACAGACTGTGCGAGCAGCAGCAGGCCATAGTGGAGTTTCAGCTGCAGCACGCACGGGTCAGTCGCACTACAGAACAGCACCACTTCACCACCAATGACTGGGCCTCCATGCGAGACCTGTGTGCCCTGTTGCGCTGTTTCGAGTACTCCACCAACATGGCCAGTGGCGATGACACCGTTATCAGCGTTACAATACCACTTCTATGTCTCCTTGAGAAAACACTTAGGGCGATGATGGAAGAGGAGGTGGCCCAGGAGGAGGAGGAGGAGGAGGAGGAAGAGGGGTCATTTTTAGCACTTTCAGGCCAGTCTCTTCGAAGTGACTCAGAGGGAGGTTTTTGGCAACAGCAGAGGCCAGGTACAAATGTGGCCAGCCAGGGCCCACTACTGGAGGACGAGGAGGACGAGGATGAGGAGGAGGTGGAGGAGGATGAGGATGAAGCATGGTCACAGCGGGGTGGCACCCAACGCAGCTCGGGTCCATCACTGGTGCGTGGCTGGGGGGAAAGGCAGGACGATGACGATACGCCTCCCACAGAGGACAGCTTGTCCTTATCCCTGGGCAGCCTGGCACACATGAGCGACTACATGCTGCAGTGCCTGCGCAACGACAGCAGAGTTGCCCACATTTTAACCTGTGCGGACTACTGGGTTGCCACCCTGCTGGATCCACGCTACAAAGACAATGTGCCCACCTTACTTCCTGCACTGGAGCGTGATAGGAAGATGCGCGAGTACAAGCGCACGTTGGTAGACGCGCTACTGAGAGCATTCCCAAATGTCACAGGGGAACAAGTGGAAGCCCAAGGCCAAGGCAGAGGAGGAGCAAGAGGTCGCCAAGGCAGCTGTGTCACGGCCAGCTCCTCTGAGGGCAGGGTTAGCATGGCAGAGATGTGGAAAACTTTTGTCAACACGCCACAGCTAACTGCACCACCACCTGATACGCAACGTGTTAGCAGGAGGCAACATTTCACTAACATGGTGGAACAGTACGTGTGCACACCCCTCCACGTACTGACTGATGGTTCGGCCCCATTCAACTTCTGGGTCTCTAAATTGTCCACGTGGCCAGAGCTAGCCTTTTATGCCTTGGAGGTGCTGGCCTGCCCGGCAGCCAGCGTTTTGTCTGAACGTGTATTCAGCACGGCAGGGGGCGTCATTACAGACAAACGCAGCCGCCTGTCTACAGCCAATGTGGACAAGCTGACGTTCATAAAAATGAACCAGGCATGGATCCCACAGGACCTGTCCGTCCCTTGTCCAGATTAGACATTAACTACCTCCCCATAACCATATATTATTGGACTCCAGGGCACTTCCTCATTCAATCCTATTTTTATTTTCATTTTACCATTATATTGCGATGCTACCCAAAGTTGAATGAACCTCTCCTCTGCCTGTGTGCTAGGCCTAAATATATGCCAATGGACTGTTGCAGTGGTGGCTGACATGAAGCCTGATTCTCTGCTATGACATGCAGACTAATTCTCTGCTGACATGAAGCCAGATTGTCTGTTACGGGACCTCTCTCCTCTGCCTGGGTGCTGGGCCTAAATTTATGACAATGGACTGTTGCAGTGGTGGCTGACGTGAAGCCTCATTCTCTGCTATGACATGCAGACTGATTCTCTGCTGTCATGAAGCCAGATTGTCTGTTACGGGACCTCTCTGCTCTGCCTGTGTGCTAGGCCTAAATATATGCCAATGGACTGTTGCAGTGGTGGGTGACGTGAAGCCTGATTCTCTGCTATGATATGAAGACTGATTCTCTGCTGACATGAAGCCAGATTGTCTGTTACGGGACCTTTCTCCTCTGCCTGGGTTCTGGGCCTAAATTTATGAAAATTGACTCTTACAGTGGTGGGTGACGTGAAGCCTGATTCTCTGCTATGATATGAAGACTGATTCTCTGCTGACATGAAGCCAGATTGTCTGTTACGGGACCTTTCTCCTCTGCCTGGGTGCTGGGCCTAAATATATGCCAATGGACTGTTGCAGTGGTGGCTGACGTGAAGCCTCATTCTCTGCTATGACATGCAGACTAATTCTCTGCTGACATGAAGACAGATTCTCTGTTACGGGACCTCCCTCCTCTGCCTGGGTGCTGGGCCTAAATATATGCCAATGGACTGTTGCAGTGGTGGCTGACGTGAAGCCTCATTCTCTGCTATGACATGCAGACTAATTCTCTGCTGACATGAAGACAGATTCTCTGTTACGGGACCTCCCTCCTCTGCCTGGGTGCTGGGCCTAAATATATGCCAATGGACTGTTGCAGTGGTGGCTGACGTGAAGCCTCATTCTCTGCTATGACATGCAGACTAATTCTCTGCTGACATGAAGACAGATTCTCTGTTACGGGACCTCCCTCCTCTGCCTGGGTGCTGGGCCTAAATATATGCCAATGGACTGTTGCAGTGGTGGCTGACGTGAAGCCTCATTCTCTGCTATGACATGCAGACTGATTCTCTGCTGACATGAAGACAGATTCTCTGTTACGGGACCTCTCTCCTCTGCCTGGGTGCCGGGGCCTAAATATCTGAGAATGGACTGTTCCAGTGGTGGGTGACGGGAAGCCAGATTCTCTGCTATGGAACCTCTCTCCAATTGATTTTGGTTAATTTTTATTTATTTAATTTTTATTTTAATTCATTTCCCTATCCACATTTGTTTGCAGGGGATTTACCTACATGTTGCTGCCTTTTGCAGCCCTCTAGCTCTTTCCTGGGCTGTTTTACAGCCTTTTTAGTGCCGAAAAGTTCGGGTCCCCATTGACTTCAATGGGGTTCGGGTTCGGGACGAAGTTCGGATCGGGTTCGGATCCCGAACCCGAACATTTCCGGGATGTTCGGCCGAACTTCTCGAACCCGAACATCCAGGTGTTCGCTCAACTCTAGTTTTAATCTAAAGAGACCGGATTCATATTCCTACGCAGCTCACAGAGCGACTGCATCCTACAGGAAATCCAATCCAATCCATAGGAGTGGTAAAGTACATTTAAACTCCCAAACAATATTGTATCAAGACAAAAACATATTGTGACTTTTTTACAACGCAACTCTTCCCTTGACTTTTTTACAACGCAACTCTTCCCTTGGCTTTACCCTGGTGGTTATCAGGGAAACCGCACATTAAAGCCAGACAGATTAATTAGCGCTTTTAGAGGGTATTATGTGCTATATTTTTTTATATGGTTATATAATTTTATTGTAATTTTATTGTGATTTTTATGCAACATGTTGCGAGTATAAAATAATATTTTCAGATCTATGTTGTTGTCTAGTTGTTGCCCGATATTGAGTGACGCCAAATCCTATTTTTTCCATCTACTGCACTGTGTGAGGGGCTTGTATATTGCAGGATGAGCACATGGATGAAAAACTGCAATTCTAATAATACAACAATGCCAAAACTCTGGTTTATCTTTCTTGATGTTTTATAGCACTATACAATCTAGAAAAGAAAAAGATTTTTGGTGTTACATTCTAAAATCAATAATATTTGGATTTTCCTGTCACTGCAGCTGTGTGAAGGCTTGGTTCTTGCCGGGCAAGCTGTAGTTATGTTTTTATTTTGGGGTACATATGTCTTGACCATTTTTATTCCATTTTTGGGGAGACGAGCTAGGCATAAAACAGTAACTCTATTAGTGTCCTTTGTTATTATTTTGTATGGGTATACATATGTATACACCCTCCAGTATACAATGCCTACTCCCATAGGGTGCCTACACACAGAAGTTTCTGCAACAAAATCCAGAACATAGAGACATCCCCTATCCAATGGGGCATAAAAATTCGAATACCTATGTTCTGTTCCACTGGGGAATATAAATTACGGTACGCAGCGGAACAGAACACAAATAATGTTTTTTTTGTGGATTTCATGTAGCTGAATATCTACCTTGATTTCAATGGAGATGTAATCCCCAAAGAATCCATAATTCACAAAGAAAATACTCATCCTGCTCCGTTGCAAAAAAAACAAAAACATTTGCAACAAAATCTGCAGCATAAACTGCAACAAAAATTGCAGATTTGTAAAATGCCCACTTGTAGATTTTAATACTGTGAAGAACACTTAAAAGGGGTCCTGCACTTTCATTTAACTGATGATCTATCCTCTGGATTGATCATCAGCTTTTAATCGGCGGGGGTCCGACACCCGAGACCCCCGCCGATCAACTGTTTGAGAAGGCAGCGGCGCTCCAGCAGTGCCGCGGCCTTCTCACTGTTTCCCGTGGGCCGCTGGCCCACTGACGTCACGACTAGTATCAACTATCGTGGGCGGGGCTAAGCTCAGTTCACTTGAATGGAGCTTAGCCGTGCCCACGCTAGTTGATACTAGTCGTGACGTCAGTGGGACGGCGGCCCGGCGGTAAACAGTCAGAAGGCCGCAGCGCTGCTGGAGCTGATCAGCGGGGGTCGGACCCCCGCCGATCAGAAGCTGATGATCTTACCAGAGGATAGATCATCAGTTAAATGAAAGTGCAGAACCCCTTTAATGGTGTTTTTGGGGTGATGGGAATTCTTGGATTTGCACCTCACATAGCATTACATGGTGGTCTCATCTGAGCACAGAACCTTCATCCATCTGTGTTTGGGGAGTCTTGAACATTCTGTTTGGTGATGTCCAAATATGAAGGGCGCTAAATACGCTATCTACCTGAATATGAAAACGACATTTTCTTAGAAAATTGAAATGACTACATTTCAACGTAAACCCCCTTGATTTCAACACACTTATTCCACTTCGCCTCCAGTGATCGGATGCCCTCAGAATAAAAGGAGGCTTCTTACTGCTGCAGGAACCCTGTTACTACTTCTTTGACTACATTATAAGGAAATTGTTGCCCAATCAGAAATTTCTTTAGGTTCCAAAAGAGAAAGTGATCACTGGGAGCCAGCTCTAGACTATGGGGTGGATGGTTAAGCTCTATTAAGCCACATTCCCTGACTTGTGAGCTGGCGCATTGTCGTGAAGCAGCAGCACACATGCCGACAACTTACCACAGTGTTTTGCTTTGATTGCCTCACGTAATGCCTTTATTATTGAAGCATAGAAGTCTCCAGCAATTGTTCTCTTGTGTGGCATGAATTCTAGTAATAAAACACCTTGTGTGTCCCCAAAAAATGTTGCCAGGATCTTTCCAGTTGACTGCTGCACACAAAACTTCTTTGGAATTGGCGACCGCTTGTGCTTCCATTGCATGGACTGTTTTTGGTCTGAGGATCATGGTGGTTGTGAGGAATATGGATTAATATTTACTGTCAGCCATGTCCTCACACCCCCCATGTGCTGACAGATAGCAGAGGTACTGAAATCCACAGGATTTCCCTGCTTCAAAGCCCCCAGCCCTGATTGTAATTTGATGCACCTCTTGGCATGATTCAGTGTACCTGCAAAATAAGTTCCCACTCCCCACCATCTGAGTGTCAGTTGGCCAGGAAGACACCCCTCAGGAGGTCCAGGCTTCAAGGAGAAGGTCACACCTCTGTGTACCAGTTTGGAGCCACCTGAATCTGCAGGAAAACTCGCTGCTGTGGGTATCTGCTCTTCCCCAGGATCAATGAGACTTCCAAGACATGTTGGCACCTACCGTTCATAAGGAATTATGAAACGCCTTGCCATCGTAGGCGCAAACCAGATACATATTTGTGTCCCGGTGGCCACGAGGTACGTTCCCATGGTCTTTGTTTGCTAGTACACAGTCGGGGTAGGGAGATACCCATATCTCCCCATAGAAACCACATAACGGTGCCAGGTTTGGGCTCTACTTGTAGCCGGAACCCAGGCAGGTCCATTAGTCCCAGAACCATCTCCCTGTGACCCTCTGGTCTGGAGCTATGAACCCTAAAGGGTTTTGTGGGTCATCTGCTGCCAGCCCAGAGGAGGGGGAGTGGACCCCCCCCCCCTGAGGCAGGGAGGGGAGGGTCCAGCTGCAGGTTAAAAGTCTGGTGCCAGCAAGTAGGCGCATCTTTCTCTGAAGAGGGGTCACATCCTACACATGTGTTTAGAGGGACCCAGGAAATAGCTGAGTTCATGGCCCTTCATGTGGACTGCAGCAAAAGAACATCTGAAAGGAACTTTCATCATACTCGGTAACTGACTTTCACACTGCTTAACCCTGTTGTAACCATATAACCTGTAATCTGTAACCTCAGACCACTGTATATATTGTCAGTGTATATTGTGTCATATCTAGTGTGCTCTTACAACGATTAAATCTATAATTTAATCTTGTGCTATCTTGTATCTCGATCACAAATCCCCACGTCCGTGTTTTGGCCTAGTTATAAGCTACCGCGGGTTGGTTTCTGACCCTATATAATCCCGTTAGCGGACCGGGCTTATATCAAACGAGAAACTGGTGGCAGTTACCCGGGCTGAGTGTGGGCTGTTTTCACTGTGGCAGTGAAAAGGCTCTCTCAGCTTGTTGCCTCTCTGTGCCCGCGTGGACAGGAGGTGTGTGTCTAAACTATACCAGCCTGACCTTACGTGCTCCTCTGGAGGGCGCAACTTCACGTTTTTGGTAAACCCTGTGATCATACCAGGTCTCGTGAGCTCAACGTGGTTGACGCCAGCGGGCACGAGGGGTGGTATTCATCACATATTGGTGGCAGCAAAGTGGGATCGAGATACTAGTGTGTGTGAGTGTGAGACCCATACTCCCAGACACTAAAGACGACCAGCAGTAGCTCTTGCTGCTGGAGTCTTAGGATCAGCTCAACACTAGACAGTCTGAGTGCAGATACAATAAGGTGTGTGTGCATCAGGTTGCAGTCGGTGTCAGTGACCATCCGTTGCAATGACGGCCAGTATCACAAGGAGCAAATCGAAGGAGATGGCCGATGCTTTAATTGGGGGCAGAGAGGAGGTGGAAGGCGAGGGGGAGCACAGCCAAAGCTCCCCAAGGAGCCAGTCGCCAGAAGTGAGGTCCGCGGTGGGCCTCACTCCACCTGCCCATCCCCCCAGCCAAGCTGGCTCAGCTGCTCTCCTACAAGCTGCCATGGACCATCTCCAGGCTGGAGACCAGGCAGCCTCTGAGCTCCTACTGGCGGCTGCAAAGCGTCGTGAGCAAGCAGAGGCTGCAGAGCGTCGCGAGCAAGCAGAGGCTGCAGAGCGTCGCGAGCGAGCAGAGGCTGCAGAGCGCCGTGAGCAGGCTGCAGAACATCGTGAGCAAAAGAACATCTACAGATGCTCCAGCTAAAGCTCCAATTCCAGCAGCCCTCCCCAGCCCAATGTGAGTCTCCAGAGGTCCGGATTCCGAAACTGCGGGCGGAGGACTTTCCCCTACTGGACAAAGATGGGGACCTGGACACCTTTTTGTTGGCATTTGAGACAGCCTGCCATCAATACCAACTGCCAGAGGACCAGTGGGTCAGATTCCTCACGCCACGGCTCAGGGGAAAAGCCCTTGAAATCTTCGGGTACCTGCCCAGCGAGACCATCCTGAGCTATGAGGACATCAAACAGGCTCTGGTCAGGCAGTATAACTTAACCCCTGAGTCGTACCGGAAAAGGCTCAGGAATTTGCACCGGGGTTCTACTCAGAGCTGGGCCGATCACATGCGGGCCTTGCTGAGGGCGGTCGACCAGTGGACCACCGGATTGGAGCTCTCCACCGTCCAGCAGCTGAAGGAGCTCATCGCCACAGAACAGTTCTTATGGAACTGCCCAGAGGATCTCCAGCAGTACCTCTGTGACAGGAAGCCAAAGGGGGCCTCCGCAACAGCAGCCCTGGCCGATGAATACACCAACAACAGGACTTCGGAGGCCCGGAAACCTGTCGGCTGGAGAGGGGGTAAGACGCATGCTGCACCTGCTACCCCTGCCCCTAGGCCCAAGTGGGCACCGGCCCCTGCTGCACTTTCCACGTCGGTGGGGGAACGCCGACTTTGTCACCTGTGTAAGCAGCCAGGACACTTCAAAGCCATGTGTCCCCAGCACCCGAGGGATCCGTCCCAGTCATCAACCCGGAAACCGTCCACTGTGTTGTGTGTGGGTGGGGGTGGTGGGAGGTCCCTTGACAATGTTCAACCGGTCACCGTGGGCCAGGCCGTGGCCATGGGACTTAGAGACACCGGCGCTGAAATGACACTGGTACGGCCTGAACTGGTGGCACCCCATAATTTACTGCCCGGGAGATCCCTCACTGTCTCCGGGATTGGAGGACTGGAACCGTTGCTGCCCGTCGCCAAGGTCTATCTGGACTGGGGCGCCGGTCGAGGAGTAAGGGAGGTGGGGGTATCCGCAAATATCCCCGCCAGTGTTTTGCTGGGGACGGACCTGGGGCGGCTTGTGTCTAAGTACGTGGCCGCTGACACCCCGAGGTCCGATCCCCCAGAATGTGATGTAATGTCCCCCCCTGATAATACTATGAGTGTACCTATTATGCCTGTTGATGGGTATGTGGGGGATGTAATGTGTGCCTCTCCCCTCAGTGGAGAGGGGGTCATTCCTGCCAGCTGGGTTGAAGCCCCAGGGTGTTGCCAGCAAGCCTGCTGGACCCTGTTGTCCTCCGGTGTGATGACTGAGGGGACAAGCAGGGGGCAGACAGCTGCAGGGGAGGAGGATGCAAATGAGGTCAGGGCTGTCCCAGGAGAAGTAGGACTGCCAGGTGAACTCTCAGTGCAGGGTTCCTCCCCCACTGGGATGTCAGAAGGCCAGGTTAGACCGTCTGGACTGGCGACTTGGTCGGGGGCCGAGGGAAAGCAGGCACTACCAGCAGTGGCAGCGGCCATAGCTGCTGTCACGGGCAGTGGGAGTGCTGGGGCCCTAGGGGTCCCTCAGGGGTCTGATGGCTTTCTCCCTTCCGACCAAGTGGCTGCCGAGTCAGAGGGAGGCCAGGAGACAGGTCCCAGGGACCTGACCGGGGACATGGCAGTTTCGTCTATTCTGGCCACGTCCAGTCAGGAGTTTCAGGCAGCATTAGCGGCTGACGCCAGCCTGAACGCTCTCAAGGAGCAAGCGGAACAGCCCCCCTCGGACTCAGACCTTGAGCGGATGGTCTGGGACCAAGGACGGCTGTACCGGGTCACGGTCCAGCCGGGCTCGCAGGAGGCGTGGCCTAGGGACCGACAGCTAGTGGTACCCTATCAGTTCAGGACGGAGTTGTTGCAGGTTGCGCATGAGATTCCGATGGCGGGACACCTAGGGATCGCTAAGACAAGGGCCAGATTAGCCCAGCATTTCTACTGGCCATAGATGGGGGCTGATGTGGTTGCCTACTGCCGTTCATGTGACACCTGCCAGCGGGTGGGGAAGGCGGGGCGACGCCCCAAAGCCCCACTGGTAACGCTGCCCATAATTGAAGAGCCTTTCAGGAGGATGGCTGTGGATCTAATTGGACCGTTGTCCATTCCCAGCAGCTCTGGGAAACGCTTCATATTGACGGTAGTAGACTATGCCACCCGGTACCCGGAGGCGGTAGCCTTGTCATCCATTCGGGCCGACAAGGTTGCTACTGCCTTGCTGGAGATTTTCTCCAGAGTGGGCTTTCCCCAGGAAATGCTCACCGACCGGGGGACCCAGTTCATGTCGCAATTGATGGAGTCCCTCTGTAGGCAAACACAGGTACAACATCTGGTGACCAGCCCGTACCACCCACAGACAAACGGCATGTGTGAACGATTTATTGCACATTAAAACAGATGCTTAAGATGTTGGTCGACTCCCACGGGCGCGACTGGGAGCGGTATCTCCCACATCTGCTGTTTGCTTACCGAGAGGTCCCACAGGCCTCCACAGGGATCTCCCCCTTCGAGCTCCTGTACGGGCGACGTGTGCGGGGGCCCCTGGCTCTGGTGAAAGAGGCCTGGGAGGGAGATGTAGGCACCCCTGGAGTGTCGGTCGTCGAATATGTCATGCGCTTCCGGAACAAGATGCAGGCCTTGTCGCAGCTGGTGCACGATAATATGGAGCGGGCCCAGGCCGACCAGAAGCGATGGTATGACCAGAATGCTTGTGAGAGGACCTACCAGGTGGGTCAGAAGGTATGGGTACTGGTCCCCGTACCTCAGGACAAGCTTCAGAAGGCCTGGGAAGGCCCGTACCTCGTGCATCAGCGCCTCAATGCCGTGACGTACCTGGTCACCCTGGACCACGCCCGAGGAAGGCAGAAGGCCTTCCATGTGAACATGATGAAGGCCCATCATGAGAGGGAGGCCTGTGCCCTGCGTGTCTGCAACCTCCCCGAGGAGGGGGAGGAGGAAACCCTCCTGGACATGCTCACCCAGGTGAAGGCGGGTGGGTCCATCGAGGATGTGGAGGTGGGCCAACAGCTCTTGAAGGACCAACGGTCCCAGCTGTGGGCCACCCTTCACCCCTTCCGGGAGTTGTTCAGCAACAAGCCCGGAAGGACGGAGTTGGCTGTCCATCACGTGGACACTAGGGATCACCCCCCAATCCGGCGTTCAGCATATCGGGTTTCCTTGGAGGTGCAGCAGCACATGCGCCAGGAGATTGACGAGATGCTGAAGCTGGCATCCAACAGCGCTTGGGCCTCGCCTGTGGTCCTCGTCCCAAAGAAGGACCGGACCACCCGGTTCTGCGTGGACTACAGGGGACTCAACGCTGTCTCGGTCTCCGATGCGTACCCTATGCCACGCATCGATGACCTGCTCGATCAGTTGGCCGGGGCCTGGTACCTGACCATCATGGATCTGAGCCGGGGGTACTGGCAGATTCCCCTGACCCCGGAGGCGCGGGAATGCTCTGCCTTCATCACCCCCTTTGGATTGTACGAATCCACGGTGATGCCGTTCGGCATGAAGAATGCCCCTGCCACTTTTCAGCGGATGGTCAACGCGCTGCTTAAGGGACTTGAAGAGTACGCGGCCGCGTACCTGGATGACATTGCCGTCTTCAGTCCCACCTGGGAGGATCACCTACAGCACCAGACGCAGGTGCTGGGGCGGATCCACCAGGCAGGCTTGACCATCAAGCCGGAAAAGTGCCAGCTGGGCATGAGCGATGTCCACTACCTGGGGCACCGGGTAGGCGGGGGGACCCTTAAGCCAGAGCCCGGGAAAGTGGATGCTATCGCATCCTGGCCCACCCCCAGGACCAAGAAACAGGTGATGTCCTTCCTGAGCACCGCCGGGTACTATAGGAGGTTCGTTCCCCACTATAGTAGCCTGGCGAAGCCCTTGACAGATCTCACCAAGAAGAAGCTGCCCTCCGCAGTCGATTGGACGAACGACTGCGAGACGGCCTTCCGAGCGCTGAAGGCCGTCCTCTCGAGCTTCCCTGTACTACAGGCGGCCGACTTCACGCTGCCGTTTATAGTGCAGACTGACGCCAGTGATTTCGGCCTCGGTGCCGTACTCAGCCAGGTTGACACTATGGGCCAGGAACACCCCGTTCTGTACCTGAGTCGGAAGCTCCTGCCAAGGGAGGTGGCGTACTCCACAATGGAAAAGGAGTGCCTGGCAATTGTCTGGGCACTGCAACGGTTGCAGCCGTATTTATACGGGCGCCGCTTCACGGTGGAGACCGACCACAACCCCCTCAGTTGGTTAAACACCGTATCCGGGACGAATGGGAGGCTGCTACGCTGGAGCCTAGCTCTCCAGCAGTATCACTTGAATATTCGACACAAAAGGGGCCGTGACCACGGGAACGCCGATGGGCTATCCCAACAAGAAGAGGGTGCGGATGGGCGCACGGGGGAACACAGGAATGTGCTGCCCCCTGGAGCCCTCTAAAAGGGGGAGGTGTGAGGAATATGGATTAATATTTACATGTCCTCACACCCCCCATGTGCTGACAGATAGCAGAGGTACTGAAATCCACAGGATTTCCCTGCTTCAAAGCCCCCAGCCCTGATTGTAATTTGATGCACCTCTTAGCATGATTCAGTGTACATGCGAAATAAGTTTCCACCCCCCCTGCCATTTGAGTGTCAGTTGGCCAGGAAGACACCCCTCAGGGGGTCCAGGCTTCAAGGAGAAGGTCACACCTCTGTGTACCAGTTTGGAGCCACCTGAATCTGCAGGAAAACCCCCTGCTGTGGGTATCTGCTCTTCCCCAGGATCAATGAGACTTCCCAGACATGTTGGCACCTACCGTTCATAAGGAATTATGAAACGCCTGGTCATCGTAGGCGCAAACCAGATACATATTTGTGTCCCGGTGGCCACGAGGTACGTTCCCATGGTCTTTGTTTGCTAGTACACAGTCGGGGTAGGGAGATACCCATATCTCCCCATAGAAACCACATAACGGTGCCAGGTTTGGGCTCTACTTGTAGCCGGAACCCAGGCAGGTCCATTAGTCCCAGAACAATCTCCCTGTGACCCTCTGGTCTGGAGCTATGAACCCTAAAGGGTTTTGTGGGTCATCTGCTGCCAGTCCAGAGGAGGGGGAGTGGACCCCCCCTGAGGCAGGGAGGGGAGGGTCCGGCTGCAGGTTAAAAGTCTGGTGCCAGCAAGTAGGCGCGTCTTTCTCTGAAGAGGGGTCACATCCTACACATGTGTTTAGAGGGACCCAGGAAATAGCTGAGTTCATGGCCCTTCTTGTGGACTGCAGCAAAAGAACATCTCAAAGGAACTTTCATCAAACTCGGTAACTGACTTTCACGCTGCTTAACCCTGTTGTAACCATATAACCTGTAATCTGTAACCTCAGACCACTGTATATATTGTCTGTGTATATTGTGTCATATCTAGTGTGCTCTTATAGCGATTAAATCTATAATTTAATCTTGTGCTATCTTGTATCTCGATCACGAATCCCCACGTCCGTGTTTTGGCCTAGTTATAAGCTACCGCGGGTTGGTTTCTGACCCTATATAATCCCGTTAGCGGACCGGGCTTATATCAAACGAGAAACTGGTGGCAGTTACCCGGGCTGAGTGTGGGCTGTTTTCACTGTGGCAGTGAAAAGGCTCTCTCAGCTTGTTGCCTCTCTGTGCCTGCGTGGACAGGAGGTGTGTGTGTAAACTATACCAGCCTGACCTTACGTGCTCCTCTGGAGGGCGTAACTTCACGTTTTTGGTAAACCCTGTGATCATACCAGGTCTCGTGAGCTCGACGTGGTTGACGTCAGCGGGCACGAGGGGTGGTATTCATCACAGTGGTGGATCTATGTTTCATCACCCATAATAATTTAAAATTAGAAGTATCCTGGATTTTCTCTAAGCATGTGTAAATACACTTTGCTCAGGCGTCAACATTTGTGGCACTCACTGAGAACTGTCCTTTGACATCATAAAAACATAATGAATGATACTGCAAACTGTGCCAACTGAAATGCCTAACTTACGAGCTATATCACCGACTTTGACCCGGCAGTCATCCAATATCATGGCCTTCAGTTTACAGCACATTTCCTTTGAAGAAGCTTTGACAGGCCAACTTCAGTTGATTCCTTACCCCATTTAAACTGCTTGTCATAAAACTTTACTTGGTAATAGGAAGGCGCATCATTGTCATATACAGCAGTCATCCTGTCGTGGATTTCTTTAGGCTTTTTTTCTTCCTTTGTAAGGAATTTAATCACAGAATGAAGCTCCAAATCTCTCACTTTCTTTGTAGACCCAACACTGTACTGCACATGCCATCCTGTCACTTCCTGTGCTTTTATCAGATGTGTGTTGCATGTCCAGACATACAGTCATGTGAAAAAATTAGGACACCCTTTGAAAGCATGTGGTTTTTTGTAACATTTTTAATAAAAGGTTATTTCATCTCCGTTTCAACAATACAGAGAGATTAAAGTAATCCAACTAAACAAAGAAAACTGAAGAAAAGTCTTTTCCAGATCTTCTGTAAATGTCATTCTACAAAAATGCCTATTCTAACTGAGGAAAAAGATAGGACACCCTCACATGTATTCCCTCTTAAATTGGCTCAGATCTCACACAGGTATATCACACCAGGTGCACATAATTAGTAGATCGTTACTCTGCATGTTGAATGAGGCTTGCCCTATTTAAACCTCAGACATTTAGTTTGGTGTGCTCCTGACTGTTGAAGTGAGAGTGAGCACCATGGTGAGAGCAAAAGAGCTGTCAGAGGACTTCAGAAAAAAGATTGTAGCAGCCTATGAGTCTGGGAAGGGATTTAAAAAGATCTCAAAAGATTTTGAAATCAGCCATTCCACTGTCCGGAAGATAGTCTACAAGTGGAGGGCTTTCAAAACAACTGCCAACATGCCCAGGACTGGTCGCCCCAGCAAGTTCACCCCAAGAGCAGACCGCAAGATGCTAAAAGAGGTCTCCAAAAACCCTAAAGTGTCATCTCGAGAACTACAGCAGGCTCTGGCTACTGTTGATGTAGAAGTACATGCCTCTACAATCAGAAAGAGACTGTACAAGTTTAACTTGCATGGGAGGTGTGCAAGGAGGAAACCTTTGCTTTCCAAGAGAAACATCGAGGCCAGACTGACATTTGCCAGAGATAAAGTTGACAAAGACCAGGACTTCTGGAATAATGTTCTTTGGACAGATGGGTCCAAAATTGAATTATTTGGACACAACAGCAGAGGACATGTTTGGCGTAAACCAAACACAGCATTCCAAGAAAAGAACCTCATACCAACTGTGAAGCATGGAGGTGGAAGTGTCATGGTTTGGGGCTGCTTTGCTGCAGCAGGACCTGGTCAGCTCACCATCATAGAATCCACGATGAATTCTACTGTGTATCAGAAGGTGCTTGAAGAACATGTGAGACCATCAGTTAGAAAATTAAAGCTGAAGCGGAACTGGACCATGCAACATGACAATGACCCAAAACATACTAGTAAATCAACCAAAGATTGGCTGAAAAAGAAGAAATGGAGAGTCCTGGAATGGCCAAGTCAAAGTCCAGATTTGAATCCCATTGAGATGCTGTGGGGTGACTTGAAAAGGGCTGTACGTGCAAGAAACCCCTCAAACATCTCACAGCTGAAAAAGTTCTGCATTGAGGAGTGGGGTAAAATTTCCTCAGACCGATGTCGAAGACTGGTAGATGGCTACAAGAACCGTCTCACTGCAGTTATTTCAGCCAAAGGAGGTAACACTCGCTATTAGGGGCAAGGGTGTCCTATCTTTTTCCTCAGTTAGAATAGGCATTTTTGTAGAATGACATTTACAGAAGATCTTGAAAAGACTTTTCTTCAGTTTTCTTTGTTTAGTCGGATTACTTTAATCTCTCTGTATTGTTGAAACTGAGATGAAATAACCTTTTATTAAAAATGTTACAAAAAACCACATGCTTTCAAAGGGTGTCATAATTTTTTCACATGACTGTATCTCAATATACACAGCTCAGCTCTCTAACACTGACAGAACATGCTGGGGTAGATAAGTTATTGAACACCCCTCATGTGTTTTCTCATGGTTTTAACATTAGTTTTTTGTCCACTCTTTAACAAAGCCCCACTCAGAGAAGTCTATGGTTTGTAGTAGTTCTATGGACAGCTACTTCAATATCCTCTGTGGATCTTTAAAGCTTCTTCCATGTTATCTTTGGTTTCTTTATTGGAGCTCTGATTAATGCCCTCCATGCCCTGTTGGTCATTTTTGGTGGCTAGTCTTCTCTTGTTAGGTCTGTAGTTGTGCCATATTCTTTCCATTTTGTTATAATGGAGTTAATGGTGTTCAGTGTCATGCTCAAAGTTTGTGGTATTTATTTTATAACCAAACTCTGATCTCTACGCCTCAAATTCTACTTGTCCACAGCCTCATCTCTGACCTGTTTAGAGAGCTCCTTGGTCTTGATGTTGCTCGCCTAGTGGGGGCTTTCAAAACAGGTACAATTTGGACTATTTTGTCTGGTTTACTACAATATAACCTAAAATCAATTTTAATGCCAGGTTAAAATGCAACAAAACAGGAAAATCACCAAGGCAGTGTATGCTTAAAAACTGGGGGGGAAATCTATGGGTTGATATCAATGTAATTAGTGTTGAGTGAATCAAAGTCAAACAAATAACTTTTATCTAAATTTCAGTAAAAATTTGATTTGCCACAAAGCCGAATTTTCTCACGCTTCATGGTAACAAATACATTTTCCCTAAAATGGCGTAAGAAAAAAGCACACTCACCTCTTCCATTTGCGTGTGAAGTAAATCAAGATGATCGCAACAGCCTCTAATAGATCAAATGGATACAGTGAGTATTTTTATACCTGAAAGCCCTCAATATTAAGCTCATATACTGCGATCAGCGGTGAACGCGACATCTGAGGGGTTCAATAATGGGAGGCGGCACGATCGCAGTTCCCCATCATTAAACAAGCTACGTACAAAGAAATGTCCTTCGTAATAGTAGCTAGTAATAGCTGTAGTATTAGTATTAGTAGAAGTAGTACTAGTAATATTTGTTTATTATTTTTGTTGCTGTTATTATTATCATAATTATTATTAGCAATAGTAGTAATAATAATAGTACTGGTAACAGAAATAATAGCAGTAGTAATAGTAGTAGCAATAGTAGTAGCTCTAGCAGTATAAGTAGTAGCATCAGTTGTGTTAGTAGCAATAGTAGCTGTAGTAGTAATATTAGTAGTGGGAGTAGTAATACAGTAGCAATAATACTAGTTAATGATGATGAATTATTATTATTATTGTTGTTATTATTATTATTAGCAACAGCAGAAGTAGTAGTATTATGATTAAACTCAACATTAGTAGTATCAATAGCAGTAGTAATAGTAGTAGTAGCAGTAGTAGCAGTGGTGGTAGTAGTAGTAGTAGTAGTAGTAGTAGTAGTAATAGTAGTAGCAGTACTAGTAGAAGCAAAAATAGCATAGTAGCAGTTGCAGAAGAACTATTAGTAGTAGTAGCAGCAGCAGTTTATTATTATTATTATTATTATTAGCAGCTGCAGCAGTATTAGTAGTGGTAGTAATAGTAGTAGTAATATCAATACTATTAATAGCAGTAGTACTTACAGTCGTAGTAACAGTAGTGGCAGTAGTAGTAATAATAGTAGCAGTGTTAGTAGTATCAGCAATAGTAGTAGTAGTAGCAGCACCAGTAGTAATCGAAGTAGTAGAAGCAATAATACAAACAGTAACAGCAGCTGTAGTTGTCACAGTAACAATAGCAGCAGTAGTAATAGTAGCAGTAGTCGTAATAGTAGTAGCGGTATTAGTAGTAGTAGTAATAGTAATAGTAGTTATAGTAATAGTAGCAGTAGTAATAGTATTAACAGTAGAGTAGTAGCAGCAATAGTAGCAATAGTAGTAGTAGTGGTAGCAGTACAGTTGTAGCAGTTGTAGTAGTAGTAGTAGTAGTAGTAGTAGTAGAAGAAGTAGTAATAGTAGTAGCAGCAGTAGGAGTAGGATTAGTAGCAGCAGTAGGAGTAGCAATAGTAGTAATATTAATAGCGGTGGTAGTGGCTGTAGTAATAGTAGTAGGAGTAGTAATAGTTGTAATATTAATAGCAGTAGTAATAACTGTAATAGTAGCTATAGTTGTAGTAGCAGTAGTAGTAAAGTAGAAGTAGTAATAGTAATAATATAAGCAAAAATAGTTGTGGCAGCAGCAGTAATAATAGCAGTAATAGTAATAGTAGATTAATAGCAGTAATAGTAGTAGTAGCAGCAGCAGCAGCAGTAGTAGTAATAATAGTTTATACTAATTGAGGGATGCGATATATCTGCTTCCACAAAATACTGATTAAGAGGTTTGATATACCTGCTTACACCAAATATTGATTGAGGCCTGAGATACACAGGCCTCCACAAAATACTGATTGAGGGGTGCGATATACCTGCTTCCACAAAATACCCACACTGACACCAGACAAGGGTCAAAGCAGTTTCTCATTTATTCAAAGAAGTGAAGCAGTTTATAAGGACATCAGAAGGGTCACCCCCCTGAGGCTCGTGGCATTGTTTCATTGGCGAGAATATAATAATAATAATAAGAGACAACACTTGGCATCTGCGCATTGTGCATTGTTTTACTAACTTTGGTATGCCAACTATGTAAACATCTAAGTGCAAGCGCCATATTGCAATGGCTTCACTCTAACAGCAGTACAGCATACGTCAGAGGGACCTGGGAAGGCAGAGTTTCCCTTGGAACTGTATTGGGCCTTCCCTATTTTTTCATCCACTAGTCCCTTTCCTCCTTCCCCGTCTGGTTCTGTAAGGTCTTAAGAACTTCCAGCGAGACAGGAGGAGTTATTATAGGGACCTGAGCTGTGTCCACTAAGGCAGGGGTCCGCCTAGGCAATTTGGCAGCCATTGTTGCCGCCTGATCTGTCGTGGCTTTTCCCTTTGCCTCCTCTGAGTCTGTTTTACAGTAACCTTTGCTTTTATCATCGCCACTCAAGTTGGTGACATAAGGGCTTCCATAAGAGACCTCACTGCTTCCCCATTTTGATGGGTTTACCTGAAACGGTCAGGAAGTCTCTGGCTTTCAAATGGGCCCATAGTCATGGGCTATACCTGGAATTTAATGTAAATGTTGGCTGCTTTTTTACTCTGCGTATCTGCAAGCCTTCTCCAGAGCCCTTAGCTTTGCTTCTTGGGCAAATATGTGTGGTGGTAAAGACTCTGCGCTTTAGTGTCATGTTTAATCACTACTGCCCAACCTGTGTAGTACCTGCCATCCTGACCATATCTCGATCCATCCACAAAGAGCACATGATCTGGATTATCTAATGACTGATTTACCATCTGGTCAAATCCCCCTGTCTCTCATGACGTCATCTACAAACAGTCATGAGCCTCTTCCTCTGGAAGAAAAGTTTTTTAAATGCCCTAACACTTCCCTCCCCCCTTGATCCAGAGGCAACAGGGTGGCTGGATTTAAAGTATTACATTGGACAGTAACATTGACATTGTCAGGCAACAAAACGGAACACTACATTCTTAAATGGCGGGCAACAAAAAGGCTTTTGGGTTGTACTTTCATGAGGATAGACATAATATCGTGAGGAGCAAGCACTGTCGCTTTGTGGTTCAGGACTATCTCAGAGCCTTTATCAAGCATGGCTTGTATAACTGCTACAGCTCTGATGCAGTAAGGGGCACCTCTGGCCATGGGGTTAAGTGTGGCTAAATAATATGCCACAGGGTGTTGTTGCTGGCCATGCAGTTGGGTGAGGACAACTGAGGCATGGCCATTCACTTCTGTACAATACAATCTAAATGTAATAATCTGATACAGTGCGTGGGGAGCACAAAATTGCTAGATTTAGGACATAAAGGAATCTACCACTTTATTAATAAAGTGGAAGGAACTAAAATACAAACAATTATAAAGAGGCTGCATGCATATCCAAGGTCTGCAATAAGGAACAAGGTCCAAAAATGTCCTCAGTGCATTCATGTTTCTGGGCTCCCTGCAGCAGTACCACCTAGGTATCCTGTTTACCCTCATGTGTGAAGGCAAACAACTACCAACTGTCTGGATGTAGTTGTACTGAAAATAAAACATTTTTCAAATCAATCACAGTGGAGTGGGTAGGGGTAGTGGGAACCTGAGCCAACAAGGTTTGTGTACTGGGCACAATGGGCCTGTTACAAACTGTGGCTTCATTGACAGCACATAAGTCACGTACCATCTGGTACTGGGTAGGTTTGCCCTTCTCACTTTTATTTTTCATAGGGTACAAAAGAGTGTTAGAAGGGGATACAATCTCCTTGATAACCTCCGCTTTTTCGAAAAGTCTCAGACTTTTTGAGATATGACCTCTGACTGTGCACACTCAAGAGATACTGTATCTTGGGAAGTGGGGTGCCAGGTTTCATCTCCACTTCCACAGGAGGAACTGGGAGCTTGCCAACATCCGTGGGTCCTGCAATCAGGGCTTCCTTCTCTTTCTGCGGGGAGTACTGACACAAACATGGTGTCACGAATAATGGGGAGAGGAGGGACACCAGAAAGACAACAGAAGGGAGAGGACAAAGAAGTGTGAAACCAAACTAAATAGGGAAGCAGTAATGATGGCCAGATGCACCTGACAAGAGGTGTGGTCATTACCAAACAACAACAATGAGAATCAAGAGACTGTCAGTTAACCTTTACGTGCAGTCAGTCTCTATGATCTCCTAACCTCTGTCACAGAAGGTACCGTGACACATGGACCATGGAGTTTTATCACTAACGGCCAACAAACAAAGTTCCTGGTCAATGAGGGCACCTGTGAGCTTCACAGCGTCCTCCTCCTGGTATGAGATGCTGGCACGTACTTTTGCAAGCAAGTATGCACTCAGGAGGCAACAGGGGGCATTATCACTGACCAGCAATCGGGCAAGCACTTCTTGGGTAAGGGCAAATCTAACACGGATGGGTTCTGTTAAAAGGGGAGTGTACTACTATCCCATTCACTCCTACAATAGGAGTGGTGTTCTTGGAGAATAAGTCAGGGGAGGATATGTTTGCTGTGCACAGCTGTCTTGGTTGCTCCAGTATCAATCAAAAATGGGACTACTTCTTTATCACCCAGAGTGAGGGATATCATTGGGGCCGGACTTGAATCTGCTAAAATGTTTAAGGGCACAGCTGAAACTGGATTGTCTACTTCCTAATCTTGGTCTAACTTTTCCTCCTCACCTGTCTTTGTGTCATCTTCACTGCCTCCCCAGCCATCCCTAAAAACATGGGTGTCTGTGGGGACGGACAGTGATCAGGGCACAGTCAGCAAAGAATACAATCCTCTCATGTGGTGTGGCTGAGGAGTACCACACACAGAACAACTCTCTCCCCAGTCTGGGTTCTGGGTCCCACAGACTCTGCAGGTCCATCCCCCAGGACCATTATAGGGTGGCAGACTTACTTTTTCCCTTCTCTGTTAGGGAGGTGGTTTAACGTTATCATGATAACATTCATAACCCGACTTTCTCTGTTTCTCTACACCTCCTCCTCTATAGACTTGCATCTCGCAGAAAGACTTTCTGTTCTGTGAGCTTATCTTTCAGCCACCCTTTATTTCCCTACATGCTTTTTCTCACTACTACTCTCAGTTTACCATCGGGGGGCATGTCTCCACTTTTCATGAGCTTGCTGATGTCCTTCACTGCATGTCAGCATTCTTTCTTCCTTACTACTTCTGCATCAGAACAAAGCCGCCTCGGCAGTATATAGAGAAATGAGGAAGTATAAATTATACGTAAAGCTATAAACACCTTCCCATTTAATAACATATAACTTTTAATGATATCTTAAAAACATATGCTCACATAAAGCTCAGACCCCACGGTTCAAGATACCAGATACATATGGAATACGTATTATCTCAGAACAACAGAATATATTTATTCTGGGATTACTCACGGTTTGATGAAAAAGCCCATAAATTGCAGGGGACTCTCTGCAGAGACGGACGTAGTAAGGATGTTTACTGATAAATAGAGTTGAGCGAACACCTGGATGTTTGGGTTCGAGAAGTTCGGCCGAACTTCACGAAAATGTTCGGGTTCGGGATCCGAACTCGACCCGAAGTTCGCCCCGAACCCGAACCCCATTGAAGTCAATGGGGACCCGAACTTTTCGGCACTAAAAAGGCTGTAAAATAGCCCAGTAAAAAGGGCTAGAAGGCTGCAAAAGGCAGAAAAAGGTAGGTAAATCCCCTGCAAACAAATGTGGATAGGGAACTGAATAAAAAAAAATTAACCAATATCAATTGGAGAGAGGTCTCATGGCAGAGAATCAGGCTTCATGTCACCCACCACTGGAACAGGCCTCTTTGAGATATTTAGGCCCCGGCACCCAGACAGAGGAGAGAGGTCCCATAGCAGAGAATCAGGCTTCATGTCACCCACCACTGGAACAGGCCATTGTCAGATATTTAGGCCCTGGCACCCAGACAGAGGAGAGAGGTCCCATAGCAGAGAATCAGGCTTCATGTCATAGCAGAGAATCAGGCTTCATGTCACCCACCACTGGAACAGGCCACTGTGAGATATTTAGGCCCCGGCACTTAGACAGAGGTCCCATAGTAGTGATGAGCGGGAGGTGCCATATTCAATAGAATATTCGTTTTATATTCGTCAAAATTGAATATTTGTCATTATTCTAGTTATCGCGATTAATATGCGATTTAAATAATCGCGTATTGAGATTTTAACTTAAAGGCTACTCTGCTATTGTAATAGCAATGCGATTAATTCAAGTTATAATAATCGACTTTCGATTTTAACTTAATACTGCTATATTCCATATTTGTTAATTCCAGGCTAATATGGAATATAGCAGGTCCAAGTTGAAATCGCAATTCGATTATTATAACTTGAATTAATCGAATTGCGATTTCAACTTAGCACTGCTATATTCCATATTAGGCTAGAATTAACGAATATGGAATATAGCATTACTAAGTTGAAATCGCCATGCGATTCCTTCGAGTTATATTAATTGCATGGCGATTTCAACTTGGACCTGGTTTACTATGGTTGGATTGATAGAATTAGCGAATATGACGAATGTATTCGTCATATTCCACAAAACGAAGATAACAAAGTATTCTGCATCTTTGTTTTAGCTACCTATTCATCAACTTCGCTAATTCTAGCAATCATATAGGAAAGTTTACTATAGAGACAGCTAAGTTTAATTCACTATGCGATTATATTACTTAACTTTTTTTTTAAATAAATAGAATGATTATACTACCTGATAATTATTATAATTATTCTATTTATAAAAAAAAAGCAAAGTCATATAATCGCATAGCGAATTCAACTTAGCTGTCTCTATAGTAAACTTTCCTATATGATTGCTAGAATTAGCGAAGTTGATGAATAGGTAGCTAAAACAAAGATGCAGAATACTTTGTTATCTTCGTTTTGTGGAATATGACGAATACATTCGTCATATTCGCTAATTCTATCAATCCAACCATAGTAAACCAGGTCCAAGTTGAAATCGCCATGCAATTAATATAACTCAAAGTAATCGCATGGCGATTTCAACTTAGTAATGCTATATTCCATGCTCATGAAGCGTCCCCATCACCATGGGAACGACTCCATATACTAGAATGTACTGTCGGATTTGAGAATTACGTTGAAATCGCAATTCGATTATTTCAAGTTAAAATAATCGAATTGCGATTTCAACTTAGCACTGCTATATTCCATATTAGGCTAGAATTAACGAATATGGAATATAGCAGTGTTAAGTTGAAATCACAATTCGATTAATTTAACTTGAAATAATCGAATTGCGATTTCAACGTAATTCTCAAATCCGACAGTACATTCTAGTATATGGAGACGTTCCCATGGTAATGGGGACGCTCCATGAGCACGGAAGTCGGCAGAAGCGGCAACGGGCACTGACTGGAGCAGCCAGGAAGCCAGGAATCCAAAGGACAGGTAAGAACAACTTTAGGAAAGTGGGAAAGGAAAAAATATAACAATAAAAAATAAAAAAAATTCAAAATATCGAATTTATAGCACTATATTCAAAATATTTGCGAATTAGCGAAGTGGCGATATTCGCAAAAAAAATTTGATATTCGAATATTCGCGCTCAACACTATCCCATAGCAGAAAATCTGGCTTCATATCATAGCACAGAATCAGGCTTCATGTCACCCAACACTGGAACAGTCCATTCTCAGATATTTAGGCCCCGGCACCCAGGCAGAGGAGAGGTTCATTCAACTTTGGGTTGCCCCGCAATATAATGGTAAAATTAAAAAAAGAGGATTGAATAAGGAAGTGACCTGGAGTACAGGAATATATGGTTAAGGCCTCCTGCACACGACAGTATTTTTTAACGTCCCGCAAAAAGTGGTTCCGTTGTACCGTGATCCGTGTCCGTTTATTTTTTCCGTGGGTCTTCCGTGATTTTTGGAGGTTCCACGGACATGAAAAATGAAAAAAAGTCAAGTTTGCCATTGAAATGATAGGAAAAAACGGACACGGATCGCAGACACGATTCACGGACGCGGATGACAATCTTGTGTGCATCCGTGATTTTTACGGACCCATTGACTTGAATGGGTCCGTAAACCGTTGGCTGTGAAAAAAATAGGACAGGTCATATTTTTTTCACGGCCAGGAAACACGGATCACGAATGCGGCTGCAAAACGGTGCAGTTTCAGATTTTTCCACGGACCCATTGAAAGTCAATGGGACCGCAGAAAAACACGTTAAAAGGGACAACGGCCATGGGTGCACACAACGGTCGTGTGCAGGAGGCCTAAGGGGAGGTAGTTATAAATGTCTAATCTGCACAAGGGATGGACAGGTCCTGTGGGATCCATGCCTGGTTCATTTTTATGAGCGTCAGCTTGTCCACATTGGCTGTAGACAGGCGGCTGCGTTTGTCTGTAATGACGCCCCCTGCCGTGCTGAATACACGTTCAGACAAAACGCTGGCCGCCGGACAGGCCAGCAGCACCTCCAAGGCATAAAAGGCTAGCTCTGGCCACGTGGACAATTTAGAGACCCAGAAGTTGAATGGGGCCAAACCATCAGTCAGTACGTGGAGGAGTGTGCAAACGTACTGTTCCACCATGTTAGTGAAATGTTGCCTCCTGCTAACACGTTCCTTATCAGGTGGTGGTGCAGTTAGCTGTGGCGTGGTGACAAAACTTTTCCACATCTCTGCCATGCTAACCCTGCCCTCAGAGGAGCTGGCCGTGACACAGCTGCGTTGGCGACCTCTTGCTCCTCCTCTGCCTTAGCCTTGGGCTTCCACTTGTTCCCATGTGACATTTGGGAATGCTCTCAGTAGCGCATCTACCAACGTGTGTTTGTACTTGCACATCTTCCAATCACGCTCTAGTGCAGGAAGTAAGGTGGGCACATTGTATTTGTACCGGGGATCCAGCAGGGTGGCAACCCAGTAGTCCGCACACGTTAAAATGTGGGCAACTCTGCTGTTGTTGCGCAGGCACTGCAGCATGTAGTCGCTCATGTGTGCCAGGCTGCCCAGAGGTAAGGACAAGCTGTCCTCTGTGGGAGGCGTATCGTCATCGTCCTCTGTTTCCCCCGCTGGTGCCACCCCGCTGTGAACATGCTTCATCCTCATCCTCCTTGTCCTCCAGTAGTGGGCCCTGGCTGGCCACATTTGTACCTGGCCTTTGTTGTTGCAAAAAACCTCCCTCTGAGTCACTTCGAAGAGACTGGCCTGAAAGTGCTACAAATGACCCCTCTTCCTCCTCCTCCTCCTCCTGGGCCACCTCCTCTTCCATCGTCGCCCTAAGTGTTTTCTCAAGGAGACATAGAAGGGGTATTGTAACGCTGATAACGGCATCATCGCCACTGGCCATGTTGGTGGAGTACTCGAAACAGCGCAACAGGGCACACAGGTCTCGCATGGAGGCCCAGTCATTGGTGGTGAAGTGGTGCTGTTTCGCAGTGCGACTGACTCGTGCGTGCTGCAGCTGAAACTTCACTATGGCCTGCTGCTGCTCGCACAGTCTGTCCAGCATGTGCAAGGTGGAGTTCCGCCTAGTGGGCACGTCTCATATGAGGCAGTGAGTGGGAAGGCCGAAGTTACGCTGTAGCGCAGACAGGCGAGCAGCGGCAGGATGTGAACGCCGGAAGCGCGCACAGACGGCCACACTTTATGCAGCAGCTCTGACATGTCGGGGTAGTTGTGAATGAACTTCTGCACCACCAAATTCAGCACATGCGCCAGGCAAGGGATGTGCGTCAAACCGGCTAGTCCCAGAGCTGCGACGAGATTTCGCCCATTATCGCACACCACCAGGCCGTGCTTGAGGCTCACCGGCAGCAACCACTCGTTGGTCTGTTGTTCAATACCCCACCACAACTCCTGCGCGGTGTGGGGCCTGTCCCCCAAACATATGAGTTTCAGAATGGCCTGCTGACATTTACCCCGGGCTGTGCTGAAGTTGGTGGTGAAGGTGTGTGGCTGACTGGATGAGCAGGTGGAAGAAGAGGAGGAGGAAGCCGAGAAGGAGGAGGAGGCTACAGGAGGCAAAGAATGTTGCCCTGCGATGCTTGGCGGCGGAAGGACGTGCGCCAAACAGCTCTCTGCCTGGGGCCCAGCCGCCACTACATTTACCCAGTGTGCAGTTAGGGAGATATAGCGTCCCTGGCCGTGCTTACTGTTCCACGTATCTGTGGTTAGGTGGACCTTGCCACAGATGGTGTTGCGCAGTGCACACTTGATTTTATCGGATACTTGGTTGTGCAGGGAAGGCACGGCTCTCTTGGAGAAGTAGTGGCGGCTGGGAACAACATACTGTGGGACAGCAAGCGACATGAGCTGTTTGAAGATGGCTGTGTCCACCAGCCTGAATGACAGCATTTCATAGGCCAGTAGTTTAGAAATGCTGGCATTCAGGGCCAAGAATCGAGGGTGGCTAGGTGGGAATTTACGCTTTCTCTCAAATGTTTGTGAGATGTAGAGCTGAACGCTGCCGTGTGACACGTGGAGATGCTTGGTGATGGAGGTGGTGGTGTTAGTGGTACATCCTCTGTTTGCTGGGCAGCAGGTGCCAACGTTCCTCCAGAGGCGGAGGAAGAGGCCGAGGCGGCAGCAGCAGAAGAGGTAGCAGGGGGAGGCTAATGGAGTTCCTTGTTTTTAAGGTGTTTACTCCATAGCAGTTCATGCTTTGCATGCAGGTGCCTGGTCATGCAGGTTGTGCTAAGGTTCAGAATGTAAATGCCACTCGGGTCTTGTCGTCAGCACATTGTTTGAAGAACTGCCACGCCAGGGAACTCCTTAAAGCTGCCTTTGGGGTGCTCGGTCCCAGGTGGCGGTGGCCAGTAGCAGGCAAACTCTCTTGGCAGCGGGTGTTCAGCTTTTGCCCCCTGCTCTCTCTTTTGCTACGCTGTTGGCTCGGTCTCACCACTGCCTCTTCCTCCGAACTGTGAAAGTCAGTGGCACGACCTTCATTCCATGTGGGGTCTAGGACCTCATCGTCCCCTGCATTGTCTTCCACCCAGTCTTCCTCCCTCACCTCCTGTTCAGTCTGCACACTGCAGAAAGACGCAGCAGTTGGCACCTGTGTTTTGTCATCATCAGAGACGTGCTGAGGTGGTATTCCCATGTCCTCATAATCAGGAAACATAAGTGGTTGTGCGTCAGTACATTCTATGTCTTCCACCGCTGGGGAAGGGCTAGGTGGATGCCCTTGGGAAACCCTGCCAGCAGAGTCTTCAAACAGCATAAGAGACTGCTGCATAATTTGAGGCTCAGACAGTTTCCCTGATATGCATGGGGGTGATGTGACAGACTGATGGGCTTGGTTTTCAGGCGCCATCTGTGCGCTTTCTGCAGAAGACTGGGTGGGAGATAATGTGAACGTGCTGGATCCACTGTCGGCCACCCAATTGACTAATGCCTGTACCTGCTCAGACCTTACCATCCTTAGAACGGCATTGGGCCCCACCAAATATCGCTGTAAATTCTGGTGGCTACTGGGACCTGAGGTAGTTGGTACACTAGGACGTGTGGCTGTGGCAGAACGGCCACGTCCTCTCCCAGCACCAGAGGGTCCACTAACACCACTACGACCATGTCCGCATCCGCGTCCTTTACTAGATGTTTTCCTCAATGTTACCGTTCACCACAATAAGAAAAAAAAAATATTTGGCCCAATGTATTGAATTCAAATTCAGGCCTTTTTTTACAGACACCTAACACTATCTGGCTATCTATTTAGGTACCGTATTACACTAATACAGGCACAGCAGTAACCACAGATTTAGCTGAATATAAATTGTAGGCCTAGTATTTAGGCCGTGGATGACAGGTATAGGTTTACTGACAGAATTAGACTTGGAAATGCACGGTAGCGTGTGAAGTTATTGAGGATGACCCTATCCACACCTTCAATCTAATATACTCTTTTATGGATAGATTTAAACTTGGCCTGATACAGCAGAAACCACTGATTTAGGGAATTGCTAATTTTGGAATTGAATTTCAACCCAGAACAAAATATATCCTTTTCCAGACAGCAGACAGTATTACAATTGGCTAGCCACAGCTGAAACACCAGATTTAGGGTACTGCTATTTTGGCAATTGTATTTCTCCCCTTACAAAAATAACAAGCACAGCCAAGCACCTGATGTAGGATATAGCAAAAAAAAAAAAACACTATTGATGGTTAAATGGACTTGGTGGCAGCTTGTGCTGGCGCACAGCAAGACACAAAATGGCCGCCAATCACCCCAGAAAAAAGTGACAGAAAAACTGTCTGGGCAGCCTAAAAACAATGAGCAATTAAATAACAGAAGTTGAATGATACACAGCTGTAGATTGATCACTTAATTAAGTGTTTTTGCTGAGTAAATTACTGCCTAATCTCGCCCTAACAGCAGCAGCTGCATCCTCTCCCTACACTGATCAGAGCAGAGTGACGGGCGGCGCTACGCGACTCCAGCTTATATAGAGGCTGGGTCACATGCTGCACTGGCCAATCACAGCCATGCCAATAGTAGTCATGGCTGTGATGGCCTCTTGGGGCAAGTAGTATGACGCTTGTTGATTGGCTGCTTTGCAGCCTTTCAAAATGTGCCAAGAAAGCACCGAACACCGAACCCGGACTTTTACGTAAATGTTCGGGTTCGGGTACGTGTTCGGGTTTGCTCATCCCTACTGATAAACACTTCAGAAAGGCGAAGCATGGGAAACAAATGGAACAACTGATGAATACCTATTTTTCCCTATGCGTTCCTCCCTAGAGCTCAGCCCAGAGACACCCATAATTGTAGGGGTTCCCTGTCCTCATACCTTGTCTGTATATCCCTATAGAGCCCTATTTTAGCACTGGGGCACAATGTAAAATCAACATACTGAATAATGCTGAATATATAATAGGTATACCACTAGATGAAAAAACAACAAATATTGGCAAATTTGGAAATCAAAACAAAAATCCTGACACAGCGTTTCCCCAGTCGATAAGTATTAAGACCGGTTTGTCAGGGGACCATATATACTTACCTTCAGTTTCACGATAAAGACTGTCACTCACTGTCCCTCAATCAGGACCCTCTGGGAGACTTGAGCTAAAGTGCAGGCTTTTGGGATGTCAGGATATACAGACAAGGCACAAGGACAGTGAACCCCTACCATTAAGTGGTGCCCCTGGGCTGAGATCTAGGGACGGACGCATAGGGAAAAATAGGCATTTATCAGTTGTTCCATTTGTTTCCCATGCTTCGCCTTTCTGAAGTGTTTATCAGTAAACATCCTCACTACGTCCGTCTCTGCAAAGAGTCCCCTGCAATTTATGGGCTTTTTCATCAAGCCGTGAGTAATCCCAGAATAAAAATTATATTGTTCTGAGATAAGTATTCCATATGTATCTGGTATCTTGATCCGTGCATATGTTTTTAAGATATCATTAAAAGTTATATTTTATTAAATGGGAAGGTGTTCTAGCTTTACTTACTACTTCTGCAGCATCTTATCTCAAGGCTAGCATTCTTCAGCAACATCATATGAAAGACAGAAAGAACAGAATCTGTCTGGAGGCCATTTCCATTTAATCTAAAAAATGAAAAATAAACAATACTACCAGTAATACCTAATTATAGGTATTTGTGTATCCTTCACTTACTGAGTTCAGTACTCTATGTAGTGCTACTTAGATCTATGTGTATTTTCTCGTGCTTGAAGCCGTACAAGGAAAAAATACCAGTAACTAAGATTGCTGCCGGGCAGGAAGTTCCCTTAGTTAAGATGGCTGCTGGGCCGGCCGGAAGTTACAGGAGTTAAGATGGCAGCCAGGAAATTGGATTAGTTAAGATGGCCGCTAGGATGTGGTAGGGTCTCTCAGTGCCATCTAGGAGAGAAGTATCAGCGGCATGTAAAAATAATTACTTGTCTGTTCATCATACATTTTTGTCCGGCCTAATTTCATCTACTTAATTATTTTCATGCTAAAGCTTGATTTGTTATTCATTATATCTAGAACAGAATGCTCTAAATTTATGGCCGAATGTCCTGTGAGAAACTTTGTGATAATTTTACTAATTTTTGGCCTAAAGCCAGAGCACACACCTCCTTATATCTCTGTGACGATTCTTTTTTCATTCTCGATTTAACTCTTAATTTTGCCTCATCATCACATCAGTAGAGGTGATTTCGCTCACAGTAAACTTGGCCGTGAGACCTTCCTCTACTAGTCAGTTTTCTATTTGGCAACACACAAGGTCACATTCCTGGTCCACACAGACATAACATTCAATGTAGAACAGACTTAGAAACAGACATATAGTAAAATTTCCCATACATTAACACACACAAGTCTTTGAACTTATTAACAAATAACATTTTCTGGAGCTTCATACACGCACACTCATTACCTCACACACATTGCCTTGTTAGTTTGTTAGTATTGCAGACATTGCACTCGCTATCACTCATTCCAATATTGTGACTTCACTCCCCCTCAGAGCTGTGGCCCCCGCTGTCTACCTTCATACACACCAGGCACCAGCTGCAGGGCCATATATTCACCAGGCAACAGAGACACAGTACCTTCCATGGTACACAGACAGACAGACACGACACTCCCTGAGGACCACAACTGGACTAAACACTTGACAGTCCTTCCTCTCAGGGGAGACACACAATCAATGAGCTTAACCAGCTTAACCACTCAATCATAAACAAGACAAAAACAACCAACACCTTCCCCTTTTTACCACCAAACAGAGCTCACCCCTGTGCAGAATATTTATTTTTTCCCTGGCTACAACATCTGGTCTGCTAGCCCGGGACTAACCCTCTGCCACTGCAGGCAGATATATTATAGTCCCCCGGGGCTACTCCCTCTGCCACTGCAGGCAGATAATATTGAAGCCCCTAATTTGAGCCCCCCCCTGGATCTCCCGAAGCTACTCCCTCTGCCACTACAGGCCGATAATATTGTAGCCCCTAATTTGAGCTCCCCCCACCAGGTGAATACTCTTGCTCTGCTTAGTCGTTAAACGTGAAGGTGCCTGATAGTGATGAGCGTGAGGTACCATATTCGATTACGCAATATTTCGCGAATATTCGATTGAATATTCGTCTTATATTCGTCGAAATCGAATATTCATTTTTCTATTTATCGCGAATAATATACGATTTAATTATTCGCATATTGCGATTTTTCTTTTGACAGTATACGGCAACGTTCCTATGACTATGGCTAGGCTAATATGTGTATTTTACGAATATTCATAACATTGCTCTAACTTCGTCTTTTAGAATATTACGAATATTCTATAAGACGAAGTTAGAGCAATATTACGAATATTCGTAAAATACACATATAGACTGTAATTTAGCTAATATAGTGCTATAATCTTTTTTTTTTTGTCAAATTTTTTTGCCTCTTCTGAACTTCAGTTTTGGAAAATATATACACTATTAAAAAAATTACTATAGCACTGTTAGCTAAATTGCAGTCTATATGTGTATTTTACGAATTTTCGTTTTATTGCTCTAACTTTGTCTTTTAGAATATTACTGTCATGACCATGTTTATGGCCGTGATTCCTTGGGAGCCGCATACAGTTGCCCGTGGTTTGTTTTGTTGTGTCAACCGCAGCTGGGGGCACTTTGCTGTCTGCCTCAAGTGCGGTTGCCACGGACAACAGGTATGTGTGCGGTTGCCTTGGAGTTATGTGTGTGTATGTATGCACTTTGAATGTCTGCTGTGCACTCTGTGTTATGTTTGGTGTGCACTGTGACTTTTCCTTTCATCTGTGGCTGCCGGTGGCAACGTTTGGTGTTTGTACATGTGGTGGCAGTGTCTCGGCCTTTTGGCCGGCTCCCAGGACACGTTTGCCACATATGTCGTTGTCATCGGTAACAGCTGCAGTGAGCATTTGTGTGTATTTCCCTTTATGTGGTCTCTCTACACTTCCTGGTGTTGGAAGGGTTAATTCCCTTCTGTGTGTGTGAACACTGGGTGTGTCTGTGTGGGTGTGACTACTTGGGCCTATAAAGCCTCATTGTGATCTCCAGTCTGAGGGGTACTTCAGCCATGGTTAGCTGGAGCAGCCTCCTGTGTATTTCACCTTCCAGTGGGGGCCATCTTTGTGGTCATAAGTTTTAGTTTGTGTGATGTTCAGTTGATGTTTTCCTTTATTATTCTGTGCAGCTATGGACCTGGGTTCCTGTGTGTGGATGTGTGAGTGCTGAGTTCTATTTGTATTGTTGTGGACTTCAGCTTGCCTGCACACGGATCCAGTCAGCAAGGCTGTGGCAGGTGGCTGGAACTAGTGCAGCACCTGCCATATCCATAGGCCTGTTTCTGTTCCCCTTTTTTCCTGCAGCTTGGCTAGTGAGACTCCTGTTCCTCCGTGCCTAGGAGGAACAGGTCGTCTTACCCTGCTCCTTGTTCCAGGGCAATCCTGAGGGCTAGCAGGGACCCCAAGGTATCCGGTGTATGAGTCCTCCCACCTTCAAGGTTGACTCATATGGATAGGAGTCAGGGTAAGGTTAGGGACGCGATAGGAGGTGACCTGCTCCCTAATTCTGTCGTCCTGGTCAAGCAGCGCTTACATCTTCGGGCATCGCACGGCTGAGGATTTTCCCCATCCTCAGCCGTGACAATTACGAATATTCTAAAAGACGAAGTTAGAGCAATATTACGAATATTCGTAAAATACACATATAGACTGTAATTTATGTGTACTGTTATTCCACTTTGGCATACTGCTCCCCGACAAGCGTCCCCGTAACCAGCTTTCACAATCTCAGGTCCGATGGTATTTTCTAACGCACAGGCGTTCCCATGGTGACGGGGACGCGTGTCGGGGAGGAGTATGTGAACAACTGTACAGATACGAAAAAAATAATGCCAAAATTCTAAATAATGAATATATTCACTATATTGCTATGTATTCGTTTTTTAGAATATTGGTCATTTTATTTTCCATATGAAAACATGATTCCCCCTGCTTAAGTTGCTTGTGGGCCAATGGCTTATTGACCCACAAGCAAGAAGCAGGGAGAAATCATATTTTCAGATGAAAAATAAAAAAAGAATATTCGAATATAGAACTATATAGAACTATATTCGAAATATTAGCGAAATCTCGAAGTTACAATATTCGAGAAAAAAAATTGCAATTCGAATATTCGCGCTCAACACCAGTGCCTGACACGAAACACAGACAGAAAAGAAGTACCCACAGTAGAGCAAATTTTTTTTCTCTTTCAATATATGGTTCTAAGGACTTGGGATTTTACATCAGCCGAGGCTGCTAGTCAAACAATAACATCAACAGCAGAACAGATCACCGCAGCAAGGTGGAATACAGCGAGAGGCAGGCAAAATAACCAGTTTTCTTACCTTTTTTAGCTGGGGCTGCAGTTCCAGACCTCAAGAGTCATCCACCATGCTCCGGGAACCCAAATCTTCGGCTAGTGACATTAGATTCTCCCAAGCCCCACGTTGTTGAAGATTGTTGAAGATTCCCTCATTCGGGGCTAATTACGTTTGTTCTACTGCTCCAAATGGTTCTGATCCTAGGATTTTACATGCATGGAAGAACCCACACTGACACCAGGCAAATGTCAAAGCAGTTTCTCATTTATTAAAGGAAGTGAAGCAGTTTATAAGGACATCAGAAGGGGCACCCCCCCCCCTCCCCCGAGGCTCATGGCATTGTTTCATTGGCGAGAATATAATAATAAGAAAAGAGATAACACTTGGCATCTGCGCATTGTGCATTGTTTTACTAACTTTGGTATGCAAACTATGTAAACATCTAAGTGCAAGCGCAATATTGCAATGGCTTTACTCTAACAGCAGTACAGCATACGTCATATATGACACATCAGGAAGGAGGGTCCTCTTGGAACTTAAGTGAATAAGGCATTAACTCCGAATGGGGGATATGGGGGCCATTAATCAAGAATGATATCCACATCTCTATCAGTCAACGCTTTGAAGCCATTTCATTTGGCCTAATGCCGTCCCTAATCTAAGTAGGTTCTACAATCTGTCCCATTGTACCGGTTGGTTGTTTCACCACTTTGGAGACAACCTATCCCTATTGGATAGACTCCCTCATAATGGACTTATACAATGGGAAGTCAGATTCTCACCTTTCCCTAATACAAAATATATGGGGCCGATGTTAAGTAGTGGCATTTTGATTATTGTGAACATAAAAACTATTATTACTGGGAATCTTTGGACAATACTCTCCATGGGTCACTGGACTGGAAGTATCAGGCTGTAACAGCTTTGTTCTTCCTTTTACACAACTTTTTCACAGCTCAGAAACCTATTTTAACTATCTCATTTGAAATCCATATTCTTTGAGTCAGGATCAGTAGTCACACAAGGGGGAACAACAGCACACAAGACTCAACACTTTCTTGCAATGACTGGTGTAGATCCAATTAGGCTTTCCTTTGAGCTTCACTGATGTGCTTGTGTTTAGCAACCCTTGGAATGGACCATCATAACAGGGTTTGAGGACTTTTCTAATGTGTGTTTTTACCACCACCCAATCTCCAGTGGGTGGGTTTCTAGTACTTTATCTGGTAGTTTATCAAGCAAAAACTCGAGTGAATTTTAGTCAAATGCTTGTGCAAACTGATCACATAATCTGTCAGACAACCATGTTGCATCTGGAGCTGCTGTGGGAAATACAATCCTGTCCTAGGGGCTGACCCAAAAAAGTCCTTATAGGGACTAAGGCCTGTCTTACAGTTAGGGGTATACCTTACTGAAAAGAGGGCTACCAGCAGGTGTTTATACAAGCCATTATAAATATGTAATGCTATTTGGGAATCTGTCTATAATAAAGTAATATTTAGGTATGTCAGTCATTTATAGTGACATGCAAAAGTTTGGGTACCCCTGGTCAAAATTCCTGTTACTGTGAACAGTTAAATCCTTAATGACCAATGTCGTACTGTGTACGTCATGATGTGGTGTTAGTTACCGCATCATGACTTACACAGTACGTCATGAGATCAAAGTATCACTGCAAGAGCCCGGCATCTAAACGGGTGTTACAGACAGCAGAACTGTCCAGGCACTTAGCAGGGGACCAATCACAGCAGTCCCTGCCTTTAGATCGCTGTGATTGGTCAGTTAGATTTGACTGACCAGTCGCAGCATTCAGCTCTTGTGTTTATAATGCCCTGACCCCTTCTCTCCATTCAGGATGATGAGCGGGACTCAAAGCCCTTTCCATAATCATCTGGGTGCCCCACCACCTCTTCCCCACCCCAACAATTATGCAGGATGGCCGGCAGAGCAGAGTGTCAGCTGTAACATACAGTTGACACTCTGCCATAACGGCCAACATCGGTGCTGGCATCGATGGCGGCCGTTTAACCCCTTCCATGCCGAGGTCCTGTTCTATAAAAAATCACATAATCTACCCCCTAAGGTGAATGCCGTAAAAAAAATAAAAAATAAAACCAGTGACAAAAAAGTCATTTTTTGTTATCTTACATACAAAAAGTGTAATGCCAAGCGATAAAAAAGTCCAATATAGACCAAAATAGTACCAATCAAACCGTCTCCTCATCCTGCAAAAAATAAGCCCCAACATAAGACCCCCCCCCAAAAAAAATTGCTTTCAGAAAATGGAGACACGAAACATAATCTCTTTTTTCAAAAATGCTTTATTATGTCAACTGAAACAAAAAAAATACGTATTAGGAATCGCCGCGTCCGTAACAACCTGCTCTATAAAAATAGCACATGATTTAACCTGTCAGGTGAGCATCTTAAAAAATAAAAAATATAAACTATGCCAGAGCAGCCATTTTTTGGTTAACTTGCCTCACAAACAGCATAAAATTAAGCAATCAAATATCATGTATCCCAAAATAGTACCAATAAAACTGTCACATTATCCTGTGGTTTCCAAAATGGGGTCACTTTTTGGGAGTTTCTACTGAAGGGTGCATCAGGGAGGCTTCAAATGTGACATGGTGACTAAAATTCAAAAGCCATATGGCACACCTTTCCTTCTGAGCCCTGCTGTGCGACCATACAGGGGTTTTTGACCACATATGGGATGTATCTGTAAACTGCAGAATCAGGGTAATAGATATTGAGTTTAGTTTGGCTGTTAACCCTTGCTGTGTTACAGAAATAAATGGATTAAAATTTAAAATCTGACAAAAAAGTTACATTTAGAAATGTCATCTCCATTTTCCTTTTTTCATGTGAAACACCTGAAAACAAAGTTTGTTAAATCAGTTTTGAATAACTTCAGGGTGTAGTTTCTAAAATGGGGTAATTTATGGGTGGTTTCTTTTTTTTTCTTTAACAATTTTTTATTGTTTTATGGTAGAATAGAATACATACATGTCAATAGATCACCGTTCAATGACAGAAAGTAGCATACGGCATGATGACAGGTAATCTTGCAGTATAAATTAGAATTAGAACATTGAAGTTAACAAGAAACTTATGAGGGATAAGGAGAAGAAAAAAAAGGGGGTTGGGGGAAGGGGGGCAGGAAGGGGGGGGGAGAAAAGGGGGGGTAAAGGGTATAGGAAGTCAGTCATGTTAACTACGAGACAGGTATACTATAAATATAGTATCAAGTGAAGTGTCTATATTCTTTCCAGTGGGTCCAGATCAAAAGGAAGGTGGATCTAGAGTTTAATTCCCAGTGGGATAGTTCCTCCAGCCGATAGATTTGGTCAACTTTATTGAGCCAGTGTTCAACCTTTGGGGTTTCAGTGGACCGCCACAAAGTTGGGATGAGGAGGCGTGCTGCTGACATCAGGGAAGAGAATAAAGCCAACATATGTTTGTCCCTGCCTCGGATGCCAAACGATAATAAAGCGATCTCAGATGTACATGGGAAATCGGACTTGCAGATCTTGTTGCTAATTTGATCTCTCCACCCAGAGATCTTGGAACAATCCCACCAAATGTGGAGGAATGTGCCCTTAATGTCCCCGCACCTCCAACAGCGGTCTGAGACGTTGGGGAAGAATATTGAGATTTTATCTGGGGTTCTATACCATCGTGACAGCACTTTGTATCCATTCTCTTGGACTCGTACACAGAGTGAAAGCTTGTGAGGAATAGTGCAAAGTTTAAGAACTTCCTTATGTGTGAAGCTTTTCTTTAAGTCACCCTCCCATATGCCAATGAAAGCAGGTTTGACATCTGCGGCTGGGAGATTTATTCGTTTGTAAATAGTAGATATGAGCTTAGGAGGATATTTGGGAGTATTAATTAGGTTTTCAAACCAATCTGGAGTTTTTTGAGTATCAAGTGTTTTTGCCCACGATAGGAGGTCTTTCTTTATGTAATTAATGAGTAAACTGTTAGAGGGAGTAAGGTTTAGTGCTTCAAATAGAAGCGGGTCCGGCAAAATACAGCCATCTTTATCCAGTAGCTCTAGTATAGGTTTGCTGGAGGACCTAAACTCAATAGGGGAGGACTCTTTTAATTCTCTAGGAGCTAATGACATCATGTCCTTTACTTGTAGCAAAGGAGAAGGTAGGGTTAGTGCCCGATGATTGGCGGAGAACCACTCCCATACCTTAATAGTAGTGGAAATTATCGGGTTAGGTATTGAAGTTCGAGCAGGAAGTGGTCTGTCCGCCAACAACAAGGCCCTAAGAGTGGAAGGAAAATACACATTCTCCAGAGCCAACCATTGTTTCTGCTTATGGGGTCTAAGCCAATCTATTAGTCTACATAGGTGTATTGCTTTCATGTATTTTTCAGGATCTGGGAGGCCTATTCCTCCCAAATGTTTAGCTTTGGTTAGAGTTGCAAAGGAGATCCTAGGTTTCCTTCCCTGCCAGATAAATTTCCTGATATAGTTATTCAAGGAGCGGAAGTATGACCTAGGTATCGGTAATGGGAGGACTTGCATCAGGTAGGTAAGCCTAGGTATCACTAAAGACATGACCATATTTTTTCTTCCAAACCAGGATAGGCAATGATGATCCAATGAGTCCAGCTGAGCAGCGATGGCAGACAAGAGGGGTGTATAATTAAGGCGGAACAGATCCGAGAGATGGGAAGTAATCTTAATACCTAAGTAGTTTAGGTGAGGTGAGGTCCAGTCAAAAGGGGAGCTAGTTCTGAGAGTTGTGAGCGTTTTGGAGGAGAGACCACTGTGCAAGATTTGCGATTTATGGGGATTAACTTTAAAGTTAGATATAAAACCAAATTTGGCTAAGAGAGAGGTTATTAATGGCATTGAGATTAAGGGGTTGGTGGTAATTATCAGAAGGTCGTCCGCAAAATCGGCTAATTTAAATTCTAATGTTCCAATTTTTAGGCCAATTATTTCTTTCTCCTGTCTAAGTGCTTGCATCAAAGTTTCCATTACAAGGACAAAGATAAGAGGGGAGAGGGGACATCCCTGGCGGGTACCGTTTTTTTATGGAGAATCGGGAGGAAATAAGGTTATTGACAGAAACTGCTGCAGAAGAGTTGGTATACATTGCAAAGATAGCATGTATAAATGAGTCGGGAATTTGGAATTTCTGCAAGGTATGTTTGATGAAGGACCAATCTATACAGTCGAATGCCTTCTCGGCGTCTGTTCCTAGAAGGACGAGTGGTTTCTTTTTATGAGAGGCAAAGTACAACACATCCAGGATCTTGGTGATGTTATCCTTTCCCTCTCGACCCCGCACAAATCCCACTTGGTCTGAGTGTATTAAAGTGGGGAGGAGATTGCAATCTGGTAGCCATCATTTTTGCAAGCAGTTTCAAGTCTATATTTAAGAGGGATATGGGGCAGTAGTTCGCACAGGAAGAGGGATCTTTACCTTCCTTTGGGATTATTGTTATTGTTGCACTAGTCATTTCAGAGGATAATGGGGCATTCTGCAGGGCCAGGTTACAAATCGGGAGGAAGTGGGGAAGTAGTGAGTCTTGAAATGTCAGGTAATAGGAAGTAGTAAATCCGTCAGGTCCTGGGCTTTTCCCTTTAGGCGAAGTCTTTAAAGCTGCGGTCAGTTCAGCAAGAGTGAAAGGGCTTGACAGAGTGCTTTTTTGAGAGTGAGATAGTGATGGAAGGTTCAAGGATCTTAAGAAGAGGTTCGTTTCAGTCTCTCTATCTGAAAGAGATTGAACTTGTCCAGGGGGATCAAGATTATAAAGAGATTCGTAAAAATTTTTGAATTGCTCAGCAATTCCCGTGGAGGAGAAAATTGGTGTTCCTTGTGGGGCTTTGATGGAAGTTACATGTCTTGTCTGTTGTCTGCGCTTGATACGACTCATCAAAAATTTGGATGCCTTATTGCCATGAGCGAAGAATTTGTGTTGGGAGGACAAGTAATATTTTGCTGATCTCTCATTTAGTAAATTTTTGAGGTCTGCTCTCAATGCATTAAGTTCATCCAAATGTTGCTGAGCTAGGGATCTTTTATGTAGGGTTTCAAGGGCATGGATCTGGTCTAAAAGGGTAGACAAACGTTTCTCGGATTGTTTCTTTATGAAGGAGCATTTGCTAATAAAGTGGCCTCTGATGAAAACCTTATGGGCATCCCAAAGGACATGGGGGGATATGTCAGGCGTGTTGTTTATAGAAAAGTACTCATCTAGAAGTGATTTAAAGTAGGTCCTGTGCGCCTCGCTGCTCAGAATGGACTCATTGAGCCTCCAAATGGGGGACCTACCCGTATCAGATGAAGAACGCAAGGTACAGAATACAGGCGCGTGGTCAGAAATGGATATACTGCCGATCCTTGTATCGATGCAGAACTGAACCTGGTCCTTGGGGACAAAGATATAATCGATTCTGCTGTAGGACTGCGCTGGAATGGAATAAAAAGAATAATCAGAGCAATTTGGGTTAAGGCATCTCCAAATGTCAATCAGACCTAAACTATGCAATTTAGCGTTAAACTTTCTCAGGGCTCTGGCAGAGAAGGAAGACCTTTTGGAAGAAGTATCAGTAAGAGGATGCAACGCAACGTTAAGATCTCCTGCCAAGACTAGAGTACCCTCTTGATGGTTTTCTATTAAAGAAAGGGTAGATAACAACCAAGATATCTGGTCTGAATTCGGGGCGTAGAGGTTTACAAATGTATACATTTTCTGAGAGATATGACCCTTCAAAATAATATATCTCCCTTCAGGATCTTGGATATGGGAGGCATAAATAAAGGGGACATTTTTTTTGAAGCCGATGCTTACTCCCCTCGAGGCAGCTCCATCAGCTCCGCAATGGTACCAGTTTGGGAATCTGGAGAAAGATAAATCTGGGTATTTATTATGTTTATAATGGGTTTCTTGGAGAAAGATTATGGAGGACTTCTCCTTTCCCAGAAGGGTGAAGATTTGAGAGCGTTTTGAAGGTGATCTGAGACCCTTCACATTGTAGGTAACTATTTTTAGATCCGCCATATTGTTCTAGTCAGGATTGGGGTGGAACAGTTATACCGGTACCTTGCGAAGTGAGGGAGCAAGACATGATACCAAGTGGCCCCAAAGAAAGCAAGCATCAGCTCCAAGAACCCAGGGTGGCTTGCAAGAAATCCATACAAAGTGACATGACTGAGGAAAAAAAAAAAAAAGACATATCTATAAACATAACAATTAACCAAACTCTGATAGAACATGAAGACGATGGGGATTTCCATCAAAGTAGTGAGAAGGGGGTAGTGTGGGTAAACCCAAATATTAGGTCTTGCCATTATATGGGACATGGTGAGCTAAAAGGCAGTTAAATCTAGTACTACATAATAATACGCGAATATTATAACATACTATATGTTTTAGATCGTCAAGGAGGTAGGGATAAATATGGAAGTGGGAAAGAGAGGCAAGATATTAGATAAGGAACAAAGAGCATGCTGTTAGTGATCATCTATAGCACCCAAACATTCAGGTAATTCTCCTTGGTGTCTGCAATCCACTCCTGCGTCGGAACCGTTGTAGTTTGGTAGCAGGTGATTTTTCCCATGGGGTGATTTTCGGGATAGCTGGGAGTGATGAGATGTCGGATACTGTATCCCAGTTGGCAATGTCTAATGGATTGATGTCCATGGTGACGAAAGCTGCTTGCAGGTCCTCATATGAAGAGATCTTGATGAATTTTCCCGCATGTGAGAAAGTGATGCCAAATGGAAAAGTCCATCTGTATGGAATTCGATTGTTGCGAAGGTACTCTGTAAGGGGTTTAAGGATCCTTCTTTTTTGCAGGGTTACAGGCGCCAGGTCTTGGTAAATAGAGATCGGCGCGTCACCTAGTGAGATGGTGTTAGTTGTTGTAGCCGCTGCTAGTATCTTTTCTTTAACCAGGAAGTTCAAAAAGCGGCATATAATATCCCTAGGTGGATCAGAGTCCTTTGGTTTTTGTCGCAGGGCCCTATGCGCTCTTTCTATAGTCATATTTAGAGGATCTTCGCTGCCCAGAAGAGATGAGGCAATATTTTTAATGGTGCTCACAAGGTCCTCCGCAGGCACTGTTTCAGGTATGCCCCTGAATCTAAGGTTATTTCGCCGACTGCGATTCTCTTGATCCTCCATTGCGGCATAGAGAGAGTTAATGTGGCGCTGGCATGAGGAGAGAGATTGCCCCACGGCCGAGCTATGCTCCAAAGTTGCCGCTTGTGTGGCCTCTAGCGACTCCACCCTATGGCCTACATGCTGGATTTCTTGTGTGAGGCTAGAGATTTCTTGCTTAAGGGGGGATAAGGCTTCAGCTAGGGCTTGCTTAATAAAGCGTCTTGAGACTGGTAGTTGGCGTGAGTTCACTGACTCACCCCCATCGCTATCATCATCAGAGGGGTCTTCCTCAGTCTCGGCGGGAGTGCGTTCATCCGCCTGCGCCATCTTGGATTCTTTTATCACAGCCGAACTGGCCTGTTTTTTCAGATATTTCGTCATCCCCGCATCTGGGTTATGGGATTTGGGCATCGCACCTGTGTCAGTGGTCTTCTGCCCTCCAATCTTGACCATTTCAGCGATTAATATCAGACTTAAGCTGGTCCCTTGGCAAGGTAATGTACGGAGCTCAGCAGTGCATGTCCTCTCGGCTCGGACGCTGGCTCCGCCCCCTTATGGGTGGTTTCTACTATGTTAGCCCAACAAAGTGACTTCATAACTGAACTGGTCCTTAAAAAAGTGGGTTAGCCTTCTGATGTCTTTAAAAATTAAATGACATTTACAAAATTATGCAAACATAAAGTAGACATATGGGAAATGTAAAATAATAACTATTTTGTGAGGTGTCACTATCTGCTTTAACCCCTTAAGGACACAGCCTTTTTACACCTTAGGACCAGGCCATTTTTTGCAAATCTGACCAGAGTCACTTTAAGTGCTGATAACTTTAAAACGACTTTGACTTTCTGAGATAGTTTTTTCGTCACATATTGTACTTCATGACACTGGTAAAATGAAGTCAAAAAAAATATTTTTTTTTTGCACCAAAAAATACCTAATTTAACAAAAATTTGGATAAATTAGCAAATTTCAAAGTTTCAGTTTCTCTACTTCTGTAATACATAGTACTACCCCTAAAAATTGTGATGACTTTACATTCCCCATATGTCTACTTCATGTTTGAATTATTTTGGGAATGATATTTTATTTTTTGGGGATGTTACAAGGTTTAGAAGTTTAGAAGCAAATCTTGAAATTTTTCAAAAATTTACAAAAACCCAATTTTTAGGGACCACTACAGCTCTGAAGTCACTTTGTGAGGCTTACATAATAGAAACCACCCAAAAATGACCCCATTCTATAAACTACACCCCTCAAGGTATCCAAAACTGATTTTACAAACTGAGTTAAACCTTTAGGTGTTGCACAAGAGTTATTGGCAAATGGGGATGAAATTTGAGAATTTCATTTTTTTGCCTAATTTTCATTTTTAACCAATTTTTTCCACTAACAAAGCAAGGGTTAACAGCCAAACAAGACTGTATCTTTATTGCCCTGACTCTGCCGTTTACAGGAACACCCCATACGTGGCCGTAAACTACTGTACGGCCACACAGCGGGGCGTAGAGTGAAAGGTGCGCCATATGGTTTTTGGAAGGCAGGTTTTGCTGGACTGGTTTTTTGACACCATGTCCCATTTGAAGCCCCCTGATGCAACCCTAGAGTAGAAACTCCATAAAAGTGACCCCATCTAATAAGCTACACTCCTCAAGGTATTCAAAACTCATTTTACAAACTTCGTTAACCCTTTAGGTGTTGCACAAGAGTTATTGGCAAATGGGGATGAAATTTGAGAATTTCATTTTTTTGCCTAATTTTCCATTTTAACCCATTTTTTCCACTAACAAAGCAAGGGTTAACAGCCAAACAAGACTGTATCTTTATTGCCCTGACTCTGCTGTTTACAGAAACACCCCATATGTGGCCGTAAACTACTGTACGGCCACACAGTAGGGTGTAGAGGGAAAGGTGCGCCATATGGTTTTTGGAAGGCAGGTTTTGCTGGACTGGTTTTTTGACACCATGTCCCATTTGAAGCCCCCCTGATGCACCCCTAGAGTAGAAACTCCATAAAAGTGACCCCATCTAAGAAACTACACCCCTCAAGGTATTCAAAACTGATTTTACAAAGTTTTTTAACCCTTTAGGCGTTGCACAATATTTAATGGAAAATAGAGATACAATTTCAAAATTTCACTTTTTTGGCAGATTTTCCATTTAAATATTTTTTTTCCAGTTACAAAGCATGGGTTAACAGCCAAACAAAACTCATTATTTATGGGCCTGATTCTGTAGTTTACAGAAACACCCCATATGTGGTTGTAAACTGCTGTACGGGCACACGACAGGGCACAGAAGGAAAGGAATGCCATACGGTTTTTGGAAGGCAGATTTTGCTAGACTGTTTTTTTTTTACACCATGTCCCATTTGAAGACCCCCTGATGCACCCCTAGAGTAGAAACTCCAAAAAAGTGACCCCATTTTAGAAACCAAGGGATAAGGTGGCAGTTTTGTTGGTACTAGTTTAGGGTACATATGATTTTTGGTTGCTCTATATTACACTTTTTGTGCGGCAAGGTAACAAGAAATAGCTTTTTTGGCATTGTTTTTTTTCATCTGACTGGTTAGATCATGTGGTAATTTTATAGAGCAGGTTGTCACGGACGCGGCGATACCTAATATGTATACATTTTTTTTTATTTACGTAAGTTTTACACAATGAATTAATTTTTAAAACAAAAAAAAAGTTTTAGTGTCTCCATAGTCTAAGAGCCATAGTTTTTTCAGTTTTTGGGCGATTATCTTAAGTAGGGTCTCATTTTTGGGCGATTATCTTAAGTAGGGTCTCATTTTTTGCGGGATGAGATTATGGTTTTATTGGCACTATTTTGGAGTACATATGACTTTTTGATCGCTTGCTATTACACTTTTTGTGACGTAAGATGACAAAAAATAGCTTTTTTTACACCGGTTTTTTTTTTTACGGTGGTCACCTGAGGGGTTAGATAATGTGATATTTTTATAGAGCCGGTCGATACTGACGCGGCGATACCTAATATGTATACTTTTTAATTTATTTATGTAAGTTTTACACAATGATTTCATTTTTGAAACAAGAAAAATCATGTTTTCGTGTTTCCATAGTCTAAGAGCCATAGTTGTTTCAGTTTTGGGGCAATTATCTTGGGTAGGGTATGATTTTTGCGGGATGAGATGACGGTTGGATTGTTACAATTTTGGCGTACATACAACTTTTTTGATCACTTTTATTACCTTTTTTGGGAAGGAAGGTGAGCAAAATTTCTATTTCATCATAGTTTTTTATTTTTTATTTTTATGGCATTCACCGTTTGGGTAAAGTAACATGACCGTTTTATAGATCAGGTTGTTACGGACGCGGCGATACCAAACATGTGTAGGGAATTTTTTTTATTTTTTTTTAATCAGTGATAAATGTGTTTTTTGATTTTTACTTTATTTTCATAAAGTGGGTCTGATGTCTGTATAATACAGTACAGAACAATATATATTGTACTGTATTTTACACTTTGTCTGAACAGATCTATGCTTTTTAGCACAGATCTGTTCAGCACCATGGACAGCAGGACGCCTGAGAAGGCGTCCTGTTGCCATGGGAGCCTTCCCCGTCTGCTCAGTAGTGGTCAGAACTGCGCAGACGGGGAAAGGTAAGGACGGGGCTTCGGGGGGCTGCCTGGGAGCTCCCTCCCTCTCCATTCGGGGGGCTGCAAAGGCACAGCAGCCCTCCGATGGGAGAGGAAGGGAGCTCCCTACGCTGTTAACATTTTCCATACAGCGGTCTGTACGGACCGCGGTATGGAAAGGGTTAAACGGCTGACATCGCAGCACAGATGTCAGCCGTTTATACCAGGTTGCCAACAATGTGCTGGCACCCTGGTATACCCACTAGACGCCAACGATTATTCAAGGGGAGGCGTGCGGGGGATCGCGATCCCGCCTGCCGCACCGCCCGCCTCCCGCACCACCCGCACCGCCCGCAACCCTCCCCCTGCACCTCCCACCGGGCAAAAATCACTCAGGGAAGGAGATACAGATATATTTTAGGAATACTAAAGTTTCTGATGCCCGCGGTCAGGGACCGCGGGGATCAGAAACTGCAGAAATCGCAGCAAACCGCAGGTCTGAATTGACCTGCGGTTTGCCGCGATCGCCGACATGGGGGGGTCACGGGACCCCCCCGCGCATTTAGCCTAGGTGCCTGCTCAATGATTTGAGCAGGCATGGGGTCCCGATCACTGCCAGCCGCACGGCAGTGAGCGGAAATACACAGGGCGTACATGTACGCCCTGTGTCCTTAAGTACCAGGGCACAAGGGCGTACCTGTACGCCCTATGTCCTTAAGAGGTTAAGAGCAGACAAATTCAAATTTTAAAAATTACTAATTTTTCGGCAAATCTAGGTTTGTTTTAATAAATAAAGGTGGTTTATATCGACTCAAAATTACCACTAACATGAAGTACAATGTGTCACAAGAAAACTATCTCAGAATGGCTTGGATAAGTGAAAGCAAAGTTATTACCACATAAAGATTTCCAAAAATCAGTCTGGTCACGAATGTGCAAAATGGCCTGGTCATTAAGGGGTTAAGCAAGTTGAAGATGAAATGATCTCCAAAAGGCATAATATTAAAGATGAAACACACTTTTCAATATTTTCAGAAATATCATTAGATTTTTTATTTTTGTTTTGTTCAATTTTGAAGTGAAAAAAAGGAAAGGACTGAAAAAAAAGTGGGAGCCCAAAGAAATTTGAGCACTCAGATAACTTTGACCGAGGTCTCCGACCTTAAATAGCCAATTAGAGTTCAGGCTTGTTCATAATCATTATTAGGAAATGCTAAGTAATGCAAATTTCAAAGCTTTATAAATACCCAGAATCCTCTTACTTTGTCCCTAAAAACAACAGCCATGGGTTCTTCTAAGGCTAGTGGCAGCCTTCTCCATGTCATAGTTTTATTCCGGCCGCTTCCATTATAGTCAAGGTGGCACAGTGAACTAGCGGCAGCAAGGATCCGGCAGGCTGTTCCCCTGGCAGAACAGCCTGCTGGAGAAGGCTGCCGCTAGTGTGAAACTAGCCTAAATAGCTGCCTAACATTGTGAAAATGAAAATGACTGAGGCCCATAAAGCAGGAGAAGGCTCTTAGAAGATAGCAAAATGTTTTCAGGTTGCCATTTCCTCAGTTCGAAATGTAATTGAGAAATGGTTGTTATAAGCAACAGTGGAAGTCAAGAGAAGGTCTGGAAGGCCAAGAAAAATTTCAGAGACAGCTGCTTGTAGGATTGCTACAAAGGTCAATCAGAACCCCCATTTGCTTTGCAAAAGATCTTTAGGAGTTAGCAGACTCTGGAGTTGTGGTACATTGTTCTACTGTTCAGCCTGCCTAAATATGGCCTTCATGGAAGAGTTAGCAGTAGAAAACCTCTTCTGAGTCCTAACCACAAAATTTTGCATTAGAAAAAATCTAAACAACCATGATGCATTTTAGAAACAAGTCCTATGGACCGATGAGGGTGAAATAAAACTCTTTGGCCACAGTGAGCAAAGGTATGTTTAGAGAAAAAAGGGCCCAGAATTTCAGGAAAAGAGCATCTCTCCAACCATTAAAGGGTTTCTACCACTTAGGCGTCACATATTTGGCTGTCAGACACTAGCGATCCGCTAGTGTCTGCTCTGGCCAACCATCCTAATATAATTGCTTTTGGGGCGGTGGTTTGGCTAAAAAAACTACTTTTATTATTATGCTAATGAGCCTCTAGGTGCTATGAGGGCGTCATTAGCACCTAGAGGCTCCGTCTACCTTTAGAAACTGCCGCCCCCAGCGCGTCCCTCCAGCCCGCCCATCTCCTCCTGAATGCGATCCTCGTATGTATTATGCGCATGCGCAGTAAATGTCTGACAGCTTCCCTGTTCAGACATCTCCACTGCGCCTGTTCCTCGGAGCACTATGGCGTCATCGCGCAGGCGCAGTGGAGATGTCTGAGCAAGGAAGCGGTCAGACATTCACTGCGCATGCGCAGAATACATACGAGGATCGCATTCAGGAGGAGATGGGCGGGCTGGAGGGACGCGCTCGGCGGCGGCAGTTTCTGAAGGTAGACGGAGCCTCTAGGTGCTAATGACGCCCCCATAGCACCTAGAGGCTCATTAGCATAATAATAAAAGTAGTTTTTTTAGCCAAACCACCGCCCCAAAAGCAATTATATTAGGATGGTTGGCCAGAGCAGACACTAGCGGATCGCTAGTGTCTGACAGCCAAATATGTGACGCCTAAGTGGTAGAAACCCTTTAAGTATGGGGGTGGATCAATCTTGCTTTGGGTTGTGTTGCAGTCAATGGCACACTGAACATTTCACCTGTAGAGGGAAGAATGATCCAATGAAATTCCAGCAAATTCTGGAAGCAACCATAACACCAACTGTAAAAAAGTTGAAGATGAAAAGGGGCATGGCTTCTACAAATGGATAATGACCCTAAACACACTGTAACATCCACAATAGACGACCTCAAAAGGCACAAGCTGAAGGTTTTACCAGTCCCCTGATCTGCACATTATTGGAAATCTGTGGATAGACCTCAAAAGAGCAGTGCATGCTAGGCAGCCAAGCAATCTCAAAGAACTGGAAGACATCTGCTAGGAAGAATGGATAAAAATACCTCAAACAAGAATTGAAAGACTCTTGGCTAGCTACAAAAAGCATTTACAAGCTGTGGTACTTGCCAAAGAGGGTGCTACTAGGTACTAACCTATCCAGGGTGACCACATTTTTGCTTCGGTCCCTTTGCTTTTTTCTTACTTAAAAAATGTAAAAGATGAAAAAAAAAACTGCTTTTGTTTAATGGGGTTCTCAGAGAATTAAGAAAATTAAATGAAAATACTTAAATATTACTTTTATTATAAATACAATTTCCAAATATCTTTCATTAGTCCAGTGGCATACCTACCAGGGAAGCAGCTGCTTTGGGGCCCGGGCTGACAAGGGGCCCAGAGCAGTAGTAAACAGTCAGACTGGCCACACCCCCTCTACACTCACTTCACTGCTGCTTTAGAATGTCCTCGGAGCAGAGCAGGGAGCTAAGCCCCGCCCATCAGCACGGACCATTAATCGAGGAGCCTGGCTGCTTAATAGTGCAGCCAGGGCTCAGTACAGTGTGCTACATGGAGATCCTGTCTCCCCTCCTTCTCCTAACTATTAGTACAGCCCAGCTTCTGCTACAGAGACTGCACTGTAGTCGGCAGTAACAGGAAGGAGAGGGGAGACTGAATAGTGACAGGAAGTGCTGCAGAAAGATGCTGTGCCTGTCCCTCTCAGGAGCCCATACATTCCAGGCTTATGCCTGCCAACCCTAGCTGTCCTGCATCTCATGTAGCCCCCCCCCCCCCAGCTGCATTCATCTGCTGTCCTTTCAGAAGCCCCCCCCCAGTTCTGTCCTGTGGGCCCCCTACTTATCTGATGCCCTGCCCTCTAGGCCCCCTATCCATCTAATGCCACACTCCTCTGGGCGCCCATGTGCAGCTTGGGGACACCAGTATGAGGCCAGAATGGGGACTGGAAGATCACGGAACGGTGGGGAGCAGGCGAGTATGGTTTTTTCCACAACTGTACAATGCACCACTAGTTCACATCACATTTTTGTCCCACATTTAAAGGGGTTGTCCGGGTTCAGAGCTGAACCCGGACATACCCTTATTTTCACCCAGACAGCCCCCCCTGAGGCTAGCATCCAAGCATCTTATGCTCCGATGCGCTCCTTTGCCCTGCGCTAAATCACGCAGGGCACTGGCTCTTTTGTTTTCAATAACACACTGCCGGGCGGAAATTCACACTGCCATGGAGAGCCCTGATACGTCACCAGATCTCAGAAAAAATGCCTTTGCCTTGCGCAATTTAGCTCAGGGCAAAGGAGAGCATCGGAGCATGAACTGCTCCGATGCTCATGTCAGGGGGGCTGCCGGGGTGAAAATGGAGGGATGTCCGGGTTCAGCTCTGAACCCAGACAACCCCTTTAAGGCTGGGTTCACATCACGTTTTTCCCATCCGTTTAACGTATACAAAAAAACGTATTCGGATGACTCATACTGATGCCATGACAGTGACATCCGTTCACCATAGAGTTTCATTGTAAAAAAATAAATAAAAATATATCCTTTTTTTTTTTACCGGATTGTGCAGTATACAAGAACGTGCAGTACTGCATTTTTGTATCGTGTATGTCATAGTCCAGTAAAAACACATGTATGTTAAAGAATCAAATGCCACTGTATGACGCCTGCCTGCCCGTTTAAAAATTTGCTGTGGGGCCCAGTCATTTCTAGCTACTCGACTGGTTACCAGGGGCTCAGACCATGGGGAGAGACTACAGTCGATGTCAGCCCTGCAGCAATACATAGAATGGGCGCCTATGCTACAGCAGGGGTCATACTGTACATACAGTGTAGTGTGATGTCATGTTCACCTCTCCGGGTATATTACCCAGGAAAGCACAATTCTGCAAAAAGGACATGTTCTATCTTTTGGTGGAACGGAAGTGCGTAATGGAACCACACGGAAGCCCTGCATAGTGCTTACATAGTGTTCCGTTCTGTGATTCCGTTTCGCACCCTTCCGCATCTCTGGATTTGTGGACCCATTGAAGTGAATGGGTCCGCATCCGTGATGCGGAATGCACGCGGAAGGATGCCCATTTATTGCTGATCCGCATATGCGGTCCGCAATACGGGAATGGCTGGCCCCTTTCACACAAACGATACGGGTTGGCTCCAGATGCGTTCAGGGTGCATTCAGTGAAACTTGCACCATTTTTCAAGCAAGTTCAGTCAGTTTTGTCTACGATTGCGTTCAGTTTTTTCTGCGAGGGTGCAATGCGTTTTGATTAGAGTTGAGCGGACACCTGTATGTTCGGGTTCGAGAAGTTCGGCCGTACTTCCCGGAAATTTTCGGGTTCGGGATCCAAACCCGATCCGAACTTCGTCCCGAACCCGAACCCCATTGAAGTCAATGGGGACCCGAACTTTTTGGCACTAAAAAGGCTGTAAAACAGCCCAGGAAAGGGCTAGAGGGCTGCAAAAGGCAGCAACATGTAGGTAAATCCGATGCAAACAAATGTGGATAGGGAAATGAATTAAAATAAAAATAAAATAAATAAAAATTAACCAATATCAATTGGAGAGAGGTCCCATAGCAGAGAATCTGGCTTCACGTCACCCACCACTGGAACAGTCCATTCTCAGATATTTAGGCCCCGGCACCCAGGCAGAGGAGAGAGGTCCCGTAACAGAGAATCTGTCTTCATGTCAGCAGATAATCAGTCTGCATGTCATAGCAGAGAATCAGGCTTCACGTCAGCCACCACTGCAACAGTCCATTGTCATATATTTAGGCCCAGCACCCAGGCAGAGGAGAGAGGTCCCGTAACAGACAATCTGGCTTCATGTCAGCAGAGAATTAGTCTGCATGTCATAGCAGAGAATCAGGCTTCATGTCAGCCACCACTGCAACAGTCCATTGGCATATATTTAGGCCCAGCACCCAGGCAGAGGAGAGAGGTCCCGTAACAGAGGATCTGGCTTCATGACAGCAGAGAATCAGTCTGCATGTCATAGCAGAGAATCAGGCTTCACGTCAGCCACCACTGCAACAGTCCATTGTCATATATTTAGGCCCAGCACCCAGGCAGAGGAGAGAGGTCCCGTAACAGAGAATCTGTCTTCATGTCAGCAGATAATCAGTCTGCATGTCAAAGCAGAGAATCAGGCTTCACGTCACCCACCACTGCAACAGTCCATTGTCATATATTTGGGCACAGCACCCAGGCAGAGGAGAGAGGTCCCGTAACAGACAATCTGGCTTCATGTCAGCAGAGAATCAGTCTGCATGTCATAGCAGAGAATCAGGCTTCACGTCAGCCACCAGTGCAACAGTCCATTGTCATATATTTAGGCCCAGCACCCAGGCAGAGGAGGGAGGTCCTGTAACAGAGAATCTGGCTTCATGTCAGCAGAGAATCAGTCTGCATGTCATAGCAGAGAATCAGGCTTCACGTCAGCCACCAGTGCAACAGTCCATTGTCATATATTTAGGCCCAGCACCCAGGCAGAGGAGAGAGGTCCTGTAACAGAGAATCTGTCTTCATGTCAGCAGAGAATCAGTCTGCATGTCATAGCAGAGAATCAGGCTTCACGTCAGCCACCACTGCAACAGTCCATTGGCATATATTTAGGCCCAGCACACAGGCAGAGGAGAGAGGTCCCGTAACAGAGGATCTGGCTTCATGTCAGCAGAGAATCAGTCTGCATGTCATAGCAGAGAATCAGGCTTCATGTCAGCCACCACTGCAACAGTCCATTGTCAGATATTTAGGCCCAGCACCCAGGCAGAGGAGAGAGGTCCCGTAACAGAGAATCTGTCTTCATGTCAGCAGAGAATCAGTCTGCATGTCATAGCAGAGAATCAGGCTTCACGTCAGCCACCAGTGCAACAGTCCATTAACATATATTTAGGCCCAGCACACAGGCAGAGGAGAGAGGTCCCGTAACAGAGGATCTGGCTTCATGTCAGCAGAGAATCAGTCTGCATGTCATAGCAGAGAATCAGGCTTCACGTCAGCCACCACTGCAACAGTCCATTGTCAGATATTTAGGCCCAGCACCCAGGCAGAGGAGAGAGGTCCCGTAACAGACAATCTGGCTTCATGTCAGCAGAGAATCAGTCTGCATGTCATAGCAGAGAATCAGGCTTCACGTCAGCCACCACTGCAACAGTCCATTGTCAGATATTTAGGCCCAGCACCCAGGCAGAGGAGAGAGGTCCCGTAACAGAGGATCTGGCTTCATGTCAGCAGAGAATCAGTCTGCATGTCATAGCAGAGAATCAGGCTTCACGTCAGCCACCACTGCAACAGTCCATTGGCATATATTTAGGCCCAGCACACAGGAAGAGGAGAGAGGTCCCGTAACAGTGAATCTGTCTTCATGTCAGCAGAGAATCAGTCTGCATGTCATAGCAGAGAATCAGGCTTCACGTCAGCCACCACTGCAACAGTCCATTGGCATATATTTAAGCAAAGCACCCAGGCAGAGGAGAGAGGTCCCGTAACAGAGAATCTGGCTTCATGTCAGCAGAGAATCAGTCTGCATGTCATAGCAGAGAATCAGGCTTCATGTCAGCTACCACTGCAACAGTCCATTGGCATATATTTAAGCACAGCACCCAGGCAGAGGAGAGAGGTCCCGTAACAGAGAATCTAGCTTCATGTCAGCAGAGAATCAGTCTGCATGTCATAGCAGAGAATCAGGCTTCACGTCAGCCACCACTGCAACAGTCCATTGGCATATATTTAAGCAAAGCACCCAGGCAGAGGAGAGAGGTCCCGTAACAGAGAATCTGGCTTCATGTCAGCAGAGAATCAGTCTGCATGTCATAGCAGAGAATCAGGCTTCACGTCAGCCACCACTGCAACAGTCCATTGGCATATATTTAAGCAAAGCACCCAGGCAGAGGAGAGAGGTCCCGTAACAGAGAATCTGGCTTCATGTCAGCAGAGAATCAGTCTGCATGTCATAGCAGAGAATCAGGCTTCACGTCAGCCACCACTGCAACAGTCCATTGACATATATTTAGGCCCAGCACACAGACAGAGGAGAGAGGTCCCGTAACAGACAATCTGTCTTCATGTCAGCAGAGAATTAGCCTGCATGTCATAGCAGAGAATCAGGCTTCACGTCAGCCACCACTGCAACAGCCCATTGGCATATATTTAGGCCCAGCACACAGGCAGAGGAGAGAGGTCCCGTAACAGACAATCTGGCTTCATGTCAGCAGAGAATTAGTCTGCATGTCATAGCAGAGAATCCGGCTTCACGTCACCCAACATTGGAACAGTCCATTGGCATATATTTAGGCCCCGGCACCCAGACAGAGGAGAGGTTCATTCAACTTTGGGTAGCCTCGCAATATAATGGTAAAAGGAAAATAAAAATAGGATTGAATGAGGAAGTGCCCTGGAGTCCAATAATATATGGTTAAGGGGAGGTAGTTAATGTCTAATCTGGACAAGGGACGGACAGGTCCTGTGGGATTCATGCCTGGTTCATTTTTATGAACGTCAGCTTGTCCACATTGGCTGTAGACAGGCGGCTGCGTTTGTCTGTAATGACGCCCCCTGCCGTGCTGAATACACGTTCAGACAAAACGCTGGCCGCCGGGCAGGCCAGCACCTCCAAGGCATAAAAGGCTAGCTCTGGCCACGTGGACAATTTAGAGACCCAGAAGTTGAATGGGGCCGAACCATCAGTCAGTACGTGGAGGGGTGTGCACATGTACTGTTCCACCATGTTAGTGAAATGTTGCCTCCTGCTAACACGTTGCGTATCAGGTGGTGGTGCAGTTAGCTGTGGCGTGTTGATAAAACTTTTCCACATCTCTGCCATGCTAACCCTGCCCTCAGAGGAGCTGGCCGTGACACAGCTGCCTTGGCGACCTCTTGCTCCTCCTCTGCCTTGGCCTCGGGCTTCCACTTGTTCCCCTGTGACATTTGGGAATGCTCTCAGTAGCGCGTCTACCAACGTGCGCTTGTACTCGCGCATCTTCCTATCACGCTCCAGTACAGGAAGTAAGGTGGGCACATTGTCTTTGTACCGTGGATCCAGCAGGGTGGCAACCCAGTAGTCCGCACACGTTAAAATGTGGGCAACTCTGCTGTCGTTGCGCAGGCACTGCAGCATGTAGTCGCTCATGTGTGCCAGGCTGCCCAGGGGTAAGGACAAGCTGTCCTCTGTGGGAGGCGTATCGTCATCGTCCTGCTTTTCCCCCCAGCCACGCACCAGTGATGGGCCCGAGCTGCGTTGGGTGCCACCCCGCTGTGACCATGCTTCATCCTCATCCTCCTCCACCTCCTCCTCATCCTCATCCTCCTCGTCCTCCAGTAGTGGGCCCTGGCTGGCCACATTTGTACCTGGCCTCTGCTGTTGCAAAAAACCTCCCTCTGAGTTACTTCGAAGAGACTGGCCTGAAAGTGCTAAAAATGACCCCTCTTCCTCCTCCTCCTGGGCCACCTCCTCTTCCATCATCGCCCTAAGTGTTTTCTCAAGGAGACATAGAAGTGGTATTGTAACGCTGATAACGGCGTCATCGCCACTGGCCATGTTGGTGGAGTACTCGAAACAGCGCAACAGGGCACACAGGTCTAGCATGGAGGCCCAGTCATTGGTGGTGAAGTGGTGCTATTCCGTAGTGCGACTGACCCGTGCGTGCTGCAGCTGAAACTCCACTATGGCCTGCTGCTGCTCGCACAGTCTGTCCAGCATGTGCAAGGTGGAGTTCCACCTGGTGGGCACGTCGCATATGAGGCGGTGAGCGGGAAGGCCGAAGTTACGCTGTAGCGCAGACAGGCGAGCAGCGGCAGGATGTGAACGCCGGAAGCGCGAACAGACGGCCCGCACTTTATGCAGCATCTCTGACATGTCGGGGTAGTTGTGAATGAACTTCTGCACCACCAAATTCAGCACATTCGCCAAGCAAGGGATGTGGGTCAAACCGGCTAGTCCCAGGGCTGCAACGAGATTTTGCCCATTATCGCACACCACCAGGCCGGGCTTGAGGCTCACCGGCAGCAACCACTCGTCGGTCTGTTGTTCTATACCCCGCCACAACTCCTGTGCGGTGTGGGGCCTGTCCCCCAAACATATGAGTTTCAGAATGGCCTGCTGACGTTTACCCCGGGCTGTGCTGAAGTTGGTGGTGAAGGTGTGTGGCTGACTGGATGAGCAGGTGGAAGAAGAGGAGGAGGAAGCCGAGAAGGAGGAGGTGGCAACAGGAGGCAAAGAATGTTGCCCTGCGATCCTTGGCGGCGGAAGGACGTGCGCCAAACAGCTCTCCGCCTGGGGCCCAGCTGCCACTACATTTACCCAGTGTGCAGTTAGGGAGATATAGCGTCCCTGGCCGTGCCAACTGGTCCACGTATTTGTGGTTAGGCGGACCTTGCTACAGATGGCGTTGCACAGTGCACACTTGATTTTATCGGATACTTGGTTGTGCAGGGAAGGCATGGCTCTCTTGGAGAAGTAGTGCCGGCTAGGAACAACATACTGTGGGACAGCAAGCGACATAAGCTGTTTGAAGCTGTCTGTGTCCACCAGCCTAAATGACAGCATTTCATAGGCCAGTAGTTTAGAAATGCTGGCATTCAGGGCCAGGGATCGAGGGTGGCTAGGTGGGAATTTACGCTTTCTCTCAAATGTTTGTGAGATGGAGAGCTGAACGCTGCCGTGTGACATGGTTGAGATGCTTGGTGACGGAGGTGGTGGTGGTGTTGGTGGTACATCCCCTGTTTGCTGGGCGACAGGTGCCAACGTTCCTCCAGAGGCGGAGGAAGAGGCGGAGGCGGCAGCAGCAGAAGAGGCCGAGGCGGCAGCAGCAGAAGAGGTAGCAGGGGGAGCCTGAGTGAGTTCCTTGTTTTTAAGGTGTTTACTCCACTGCAGTTCATGCTTTGCATGCAGGTGCCTGGTCATGCAGGTTGTGCTAAGGTTCAGAACGTTAATGCCTCGCTTCAGGCTCTGATGGCACAGCGTGCAAACCACTCGGGTCTTGTCGTCAGCACATTGTTTGAAGAAGTGCCATGCCAGGGAACTCCTTGAAGCTGCCTTTGGGGTGCTCGGTCCAAGATGGCGGCGGTCAGTAGCAGGCGGAGTCTATTGGCGGCGGGTGTTCTGCTTTTGCCCACTGCTCCCTCTTTTGCTACGCTGTTGGCTCGGTCTCACCACTGCCTCTTCCTCCGTACTGTGAAAGTCAGTGGCACGACCTTCATTCCATGTGGGGTCTAGGACCTCATCGTCCCCTGCATCGTCTTCCACCCAGTCTTGATCCCTGACCTCCTGTTCAGTCTGCACACTGCAGAAAGACGCAGCAGTTGGCACCTGTGTTTCGTCATCATCAGAGACATGCTGAGGTGGTATTCCCATGTCCTCATCATCAGGAAACATAAGTGGTTGTGCGTCAGTGCATTCTATGTCTTTCACCGCTGGGGAAGGGCTAGGTGGATGCTCTTGGTAAACCCTGCCAGCAGAGTCTTCAAACAGCATAAGAGACTGCTGCATAACTTGAGGCTGAGACAGTTTCCCTGGTATGCATGGGGGTGATGTGACAGACTGATGGGGTTGGTTTTCAGGCGCCATCTGTGCGCTTTCTGCAGAAGACTGGGTGGGAGATAATGTGAACGTGCTGGATCCACTGTCCGCCACCCAATTGACTAATGCCTGTACCTGCTCAGGCCTTACCATCCTTAGAACGGCATTGGGCCCCACCATATATCGCTGTAAATTCTGGCGGCTACTGGGACCTGGGGTAGTTGGTACACTAGGACGTGTGGATGTGGCAGAACGGCCACGTCCTCTCCCAGCACCAGAGGGTCCACTAACACCACCACGACCATGTCCACGTCCGCGTCCCTTACTAGATGTTTTCCTCATTGTTATCGTTCACCACAACAACAAAAATATTATTTGGCCTAATGTATTGTATTTAAATTCAGCTGAATATAAATTTGAGGCCTAGTATTTAGGTGCTGGGTGACAGGTATAGGTTTACTGACAGAATTAGACTTGGAAATGCACAGTAGCGGGTGTGTGAAGTTATTCTGAATGACCCTATGTGCACCTTCAATATGATATACCCTTTTAGGGATAGATTTCAAATAGCTCTGATACAGCAGAAACCACTAAATTATGAAATTGCTGAATTGGGAATTGTATTTCAACCCAGAACAAAAAATGTGCTTAAACGGACACTAAATAACTTGCCCAGCTACAGCAGTAACGACAGATTTAGCTGGATATAAATTTGAGGCCTAGTATTTAGGCGCTGTGTGACAGGTATGGGTTTACTGACAGAATTAGACTTGGAAATGCACAGTAGCGTGTGTGTGAAGTTATTCAGAATGACCCTATGTGCACCTTCAATATGATATACCCTTTTAGGGATAGATTTCAAATAGCTCTGATACAGCAGAAACCACTAAATTATGAAATTGCTGAATTGGGAATTGTATTTCAACCCAGAACAAAAAATGTGCTTGAACGGACACTAAATAACTCGCCCAGCTACAGCAGTAACGACAGATTTAGCTGGATATAAATTTGAGGCCTAGTATTTAGGCGCTGGGTGACAGGTATGGGTTTACTGACAGAATTAGACTTGGAAATGCACAGTAGCGTGTGTGTGAAGTTATTCAGAATGACCCTATGTGCACCTTCAATATGATATACCCTTTTAGGGATAGATTTCAAATAGCTCTGATACAGCAGAAACCACTAAATTATGAAATTGCTGAATTGGGAATTGTATTTCAACCCAGAACAAAAAATGTGCTTGAACGGACACTAAATAACTCGCCCAGCTACAGCAGTAACGACAGATTTAGCTGGATATAAATTTGAGGCCTAGTATTTAGGCGCTGGGTGACAGATATGGGTTTACTGACAGAATTAGACTTGGAAATGCACAGTAGCGGGTGTGTGAAGTTATTCTGAATGACCCTATGTGCACCTTCAATATGATATACCCTTTTAGGGATAGATTTCAAATAGCTCTGATACAGCAGAAACCACTAAATTTTGAAATTGCTAAATTGGGAATTGTATTGCAACCCAGAACAAAAAATGTGCTTGAACGGACACTAAATAACTTGCCCAGCTACAGCGGTAACGACAGATTTAGCGGGATATAAATTTGAGGCCTAGTATTTAGGCGCTGGGTGACAGGTATAGGTTTACTGACAGAATTAGACTGGGATATGGCCAAAAAATAACCACACTATTGATGGTTAAATGCACTTGGTGTGACAGCTTGACAAACCACACTACTGAGGGTTAAATGCACTTGGTGACGGGCGCAGCTTGCTTCTGATGTAGTATATGGCCAAAAAATAAACAGACTATTGCTGGTTAAATGCACTTGGTGTGACAGCTTCACCCTGATGTAGGATTTAGCCAAAAAACAACCACACCATTGAGGGTTAAATGCACTTGGTGACAGCTTGCCCCTGATGTAGTATATGGCCAAAAAATAACCAGACTATTGCTGGTTAAATGCACTTGGTGTGACAGCTTCACACTGATGTAGGAATTAGCCAAAAAACAACCACACCATTAAGGGTTAAATGCACTTGGTCGCAGCTTGTGCTGGCGCGCCACAAGACACAAAATGGCCGCCGATCACCCCAGAAATAAGTGACTGACAAACGGTCTGGGCAGCCTAAATACAGTGAGCAATTGAGTATCAGCAGCTCAATGATCCACAGCTGCAGATCGATCAATTAATCAAGTCCTTTGGAGGAGTTAATCTGCCTAATCTCGCCCTACTGTCGCAGCCGCAACCTCTCCCTACGCTAATCAGAGCAGAGTGACGGGCGGCGCTATGTGACTCCAGCTTAAATAGAGGCTGGGTCACATGGTGCTCTGGCCAATCACAGCCATGCCAATAGTAGGCATGGCTGTGATGGCCTCTTGGGGCAAGTAGTATGACGCTTGTTGATTGGCTGCTTTGCAGCCTTTCAAAAAGCGCCAAAAAAGCGACGAACACCGAACCCGAACCCAGACTTTTACGAAAATGTCCGGGTTCGGGTCCGTGTCACGGACACCCCAAAATTCGGTACGAACCCGAACTATACAGTCCGGGTTCGCTCATCCCTAATGAAGACCAATTGAAAAAGTGATTTATAGCCCAAAATGAGTAAAATGCTATAATAAAAAAAAACTGCCCCCGAAGGTGTACATAGCCTGGAGTGACAGAATGAAAGAAATACAGATGGAGTAGAGTTAACACTCCTGTTTTCTGAGATTTCTGAGTTGTGTTATCTAATCTAAGCAAACACCTTCAATTGCTTTTCAATGGCTTTTTTCTCAAGATAACGCGATGAGTTAAGAAATTTGAGTTAAGAGATGGGGCGCTAACCCTGCTCCATGTAGGTAAATGTTTAACAATAAATCTGTTAATATCTCTGTGGATTATACTTATTGTCCTCCTTTATCCTTCTATAGGTGTCACAGGCCAGATGCCGAGCTATTCTATTGAAGTGGTTTCCAGTGTCCGGGTGCAGGAGGGTCACGATGCCTCAATTCCTTGTAGCTTCACTGCTGATGGCAGAAATACGTTCAGTAATTCCTTTGGATACTGGAGAGAGCTCTATTCAGAATCTATCGTAGCCACTAATGATGAATCCAGGGCTGGGCAAAAAGCAAACTTCAAACTGACGGGAAATCCAGATTCCGGAGACTGCACCCTGACCATAACTGACGCCAGGAGAGAAGATGATACGGAATATTACTTCAGTTTTGAAGACAGCAAAGACAGTAAAGTGAAATATAGTTATAAAGACCAAAAAACCTACATTATTGTGGCTGGTAAGTGTGAGAGAATGCGTCATATGATCATACACGGCTGTAATGTACAGATGCATAAAAATAATTAGAATATCATAATTTTTTTTATTTATTTCAGTAATTAAATTCAAAAAGTGAAGCTCCTATATTCTATAGATTCACCTCACACAGTGATCTATTTCAAGCATCTGCCTATTTTTATGTTGATGATTATGGCTATTGTTGAGCAAATCAAAGCTGACAAAGTGGAATTTGATCCAAATTTCAGGAAAAATTAGATTCGCCGTGGAGCCGACATTGCTCGTGCTTCATGGTAACTAATCGATTTCCCCTGAAATAGTGCTAAAAATAAAAAATCTTGAGCGCGGTTATGTATGATTGATGACCTCATCACAGGCCGAGCGAGATTTCACGCTACTTCAATCAAGATGGCCGCGGCAGCCTCTTCGCGATCAAATGGATGAGATAAGAATGATATACAGTATATATTTTTTTGAACTGAGTAACCCATGAAAGGCCTTAATATAGATCTCAAAACTCAAAACTGAACTGAACAGAACGGAGAGCTCCAAAATGCATTGCGTTCCATTTAGTTGCGTTCCCATGCCGTAGAGCAAACCGCAACATGTTGTATTTTGCTTTCCGTCCTGGGATGTGGAGCAAGACGGATCCGGCATTACCCCCAATACAAGTCAATGGGAACGGATCAGTTTTCTCTGCCACAATAGAAAACGTATCAGTCCCCCCTTAACTTTCAATGGAGTTAATGACGTATCCGTCTTGGCACTGTTAAAGATAATACAACCAGATCCGTTCATAATGGATGCAGATGATTGTATTATCAGCGATGGAAGTGTTTTTGCTGGACCCTGCCGGATCCAAGTAGCCTTAACCACTTAAGGACCACAGGTTTATACCCCCCTAGTGACCAGGCCCTTTTTTACAAATCGGCACACCACAACTTTAGCGGTTTATTGCTCGGTCATGCAACTTACCACCCAAATGAATTTTACCTCCTTCTCTTCTCACTAATAGAGCTTTCATTTGGTGGTATTTCATTGCTGCTGACATTTTTACTTTTTTTGTTATTAATCGAAATTTAACGATTTTTTTGCAAAAAAATGAAATTTTTCGCTAAATTTATTGTTCTACATGTCTTTGATAAAATGGTTTGGGTAAAAGTTATAGCGTTTACAAACTATGGTACAAAAATGTGAAATTCCGCTTTTTGAAGCAGCTCTGACTTTCTGAGCACCTGTCATGTTTCCTGAGGTTCAACAATGCCCAGACAGTAGAAACCCCCCACAAATGACCCCATTTCGGAAAGTAGACACCCTAAGATATTCGCTGATGGGCATAGTGAGTTCATAGAACTTTTTATTTTTTGTCACAAGTTGGCGGAAAATGATGATCTTTTCTTTTTTTTTCTTACAAAGTCTCATATTCCACTAACTTGTGACAAAAAATAAATACCTCCATGAACTCACTATGCCCATCACAAAATACCTTGGGGTGTCTTCTTTCCAAAATGGGGTCACTTGTGGGGTAGTTATACTGCCCTGGCATTTTAGGGGCCCATATGCGTGAGAAGTAGTTTGCAATCAAAATCTGTAAAAAAAATTTACGGTGAAATCCAAAAGGTGCTCTTTGGAATGTGTGCCCCTTTGCCCACCTAGGCTGCAAAAAAGTGTCACACATCTGGTATCGTACTCAGGAGAAGTTGGGCAATGTGTTTTGGGGTGTCATTTTACATATACCCATGCTGGGTGAGATAAATATCTTGGTCAAATGCCAACTTTGTATAAAAAAATGGGAAATGTTGTCTTTTGCCAAGATATTTCTCTCACCCAGCATGGGTATATGTAAAATGACACCCCAAAACACATAACCCAACTTCTCCTGAGTACGGCGATACCACATGTGTGACACATTTTTGCAGCCAAGGTGGGCAAAGGGGCACACATTCCAAAGAGCACCTTTCTGATTTCACAGGCCATTTTTTACAGATTTTGATTGCAAAATACTTCTCACGCATATGGGCCCCTAAAATGCCAGGGCAGTATAACTACCCCACAAGTGACCCCATTTTGGAAAGAAGACACCCCAAGGTACTCCGTGAGGGGCATGGCGAGTTCCTAGAATTTTTTATTTTTTTTGTCGCAAGTTAGTGGAATATGAGACTTTGTAAGGAAAAAAAATAAATCATCATTTTCCGCTAACTTGTGACAAAAAATAAAAATTATAGGAACTTGCCATGCCCCTCACGGAATACCTTGGGGTGTCTTATTTCCAAAATGGGGTCACTTGTGGGGTAGTTATACTGCCCTGGCATTCTAGGGGCCCTAATGTTTGGTAAGTAGTTTGAAATTAAAATGTGTAAAAAATGACCTGTGAAATCCTAAAGATGCTCTTTGGAATGTGTGCCCATTTGCCCTCCTAGGCGGCAAAAAAGTGTCATACATGTGGTATCGCCGTACTCAGGAGAAGTTGGGGAATGTGTTTTGTGGTGTCATTTTACATATACCCATGCTGGGTGAGAGAAATATCTTGGCAAAAGACAACATTTCCCATTTTTTTTATACAAATTTGGCATTTGACCACGATATTTATCTCACCCAGCATGGGTATATGTAAAATGACACCCCAAAACACATTCCCCAACTTCTCTTGAGTACGGCGATACCACAGCCTAGATGCGCAAAGGTGCCCAAATTCCTTTTAGGAGGGCATTTTTAGACATTTGGATCCCAGACTTCTTCTCACGCTTTAGGGCCCCTAAAAAGCCAGGGCAGTATAAATACCCCACATGTGACCCCATTTTGAAAAGAAGACACCCCAAGGTATTCAATGAGGGGCATGGCGAGTTCATAGAATTTTTTTTTTTTGGCATAAGTTAGCATAATTTTTTTTATTTTATTTTTTCTCACAAAGTCTCAATTTCCACTAACTTGGAACAAAAATTTCAATCTTTCATGGACTCAATATGCCCCTCAGCGAATACCTTGGGGTGTCTTCTTTCCAAAATGGGCTCACTTGTGGGGTGTTTGTACTGCCCTGGCATTTGAGGGTCTCCGCAATCATTACATGTATGGCCAGCATTAGGAGTTTCTGCTATTCTCCTTATATTGAGCATACGGGTAATGAGATTTTTTTTTTCGCTCAGCCTCTGGGCTGAAAGAAAAAAATGAACGGCACAGATTTCTTCATTCGCATCGATCAATGTGGATGAAAAAATCTCTGCCAAAAAAAAAAAAGGAGGGGAAAGGCGTCTGCCAGGACATAGGAGCTCCGCCCAACATCCATACCCACTTACCTCGTATGCCCTGGCAAACCCGATTTCTCCATTCACATCAATCTATGTGAATGAATAAATCATTGCCGGGATTTTTAATATTTTTTTTATATATACAAAGTGTTTGCCAAAGTATATGAACACCGCCGCCTCCTCAGCTCATATGCCTCGGCAAATGTATCTTTTACTGCAGAGGAGAAATCTCGTCTTGCAGCGCCGCATACACTGACTTTTGTGAAATCTGACAGCAGCGCAATGCTTCTGTCAGAATGCACATCAGTGCTGCAGCTGCTTGATCACTTGGTCCACCTAGAAGGTAAATAAAAAAAATTAAAAAAATAAAAACAGGCCGCAACGCAATAAATTTATTAACATTAACTTTAGAGAACATTAACTTTTATAAACTTTTGAAACAGAACCATAACTTTTTTGCTTACCGGTGATTTTTTAATTTTTTTTTGTTTTTTTTACCTTTATTGGACAAACCTCTCTTTCCCCATGGGACAATGTGCAAAGCGCAAAGCGCCCAGAGATGTGGCGAAGTACATTATGCACTTTGTCCCAGGTGAAAGGAGAGGTTTGTGGCAGCTCTGTGTGAAAGGGCCCTAAGACCCCTGTGTGCCAGTCCTGTGTACGCAATCCCTATGCTAATAGTGTACCTGAGTGTGGAACTTGCGGAAACACTCCCCTATGCATAGGGCAGGCTGGTCAGGATAGTCAGAACAAAAAAAGGTGGTGTCACGCCTTATTCCACCCCTGCTACAGACACAACATCTTTTTCTTGGGGAACGTTGAGTTGGGGTACCAGGATAGACAGACGGGAAGTGTCTGCCATGTAGCCGGCTCACTACATCAGGGCCTTGGGGCACGGACCCTCCTGGATACAGGATTTCCGAAATGATCTCTTCCTGGAATTTTAGGAAGGATCCTGTTCTCCCAGCCTTACTGTAGAGAACAAAACTATTATACATCGCCAATTGGATCAAATAAACCTTCTTATACCAGCATCTGGTGCGTCGGAAAACTAAATAGGGAGCCAACATCTGGTGATTGAAGTCCTCCCCTCCCATGTGAAGGTTATAGTCGTGGACAGAGAGGGGTTTCACAATGACTCCAGTTGCCCTTTCAATTTGTACAGTCATGTCTGCGTGAATGGTGGACAGAAGGTAAACGTCCCTCTTGTCCCTCCACTTTACCGCAAGCAGTTCTTGGTCACACAAGGCAGCCCTCTCCCCCCGTGCAAGTCGGGTACTAACGAGCCGTTGGGGGAAGCCCCGGCGACTAGGTCGTGCGGTGCCACACCATTGAATTCCGACTAGATGTAAGTGCCGAAAGAGGGCCACGCTTGAGTAAAAATTGTCCACGTATAAGTGGTACCCCTTGTGGAATAAGGGTGACACCAAGTCCCAGACAATCTTGCCACTGCTCCCCAGGTAGTCAGGACATCCGACCGGCTCCAGTTTTGAGTCTTTTCCCTCATTGACCCTAAAACGATATGTATAGCCTGTGGCCCTTTCACAGAGCTTATATAGTTTGACCCCATACCGGGCGCGCTTGCTGGGGATGTACTGTTTTATGCCAAGGCGCCCGGTAAAATGTACTAGGGACTCGTCTATGCAGATGTTTTGATTAGGGGTATACGCATCTGCAAATCTGGATGACAAATGGTATATGAGGGGCCGAATATTGTGGAGCCGGTCATAAGCAGGGTGGCCTCTTGGATGACAGGTGCTATTGTCAGCGAAATGCATAAAGCACATGATGACCTCAAAACGTGCCCTGGACATTGCAGCAGAGAACATGGGCATGTAATGTATTGGGTCTTTAGACCAATATGACCGCATGCTGAGGATTTCTGCCACAACTAGGTCATAGAGATCGGCGGTGAAGAACAGCTCAAAAAACTGAAGGGCCGATCCTAAATGAGCCATCTCCACGCGAACTCCAGACTGGGCGGTGAAAGGGGGCAATACGGGTGCGGCGGAATCAAGGGATTGCCAATTAGGATTTGCCAGCACCTCTGGGAGACTAACCCTAAGTTCACACCTGAGCGTTTTACAGCGCGTTCCTACGCGCTGTAAAACGCTCAACAAGGAGAAACCAATGCTTCCCTATGGGAATGGTTCTCACCTGGGCGTTTTACAGCGCGTACGATCGCGCTGTAAAATGCCCGACGCTCAAACAAGTTCTTGAGATTTTTTTGGGGCGTTTGTCGCGCGTTCCCATACATAGACTTTCGGGAACGCGCGACAATGTGTGTTCGCTTGTCTCTGTATGCGCGATTGTAAACGCCGGCACAATCGCGCATACAGAGCGCTCGTTTCAGAACGCTCAGGTCTGAACCCAGGGTTAGGGTTCTACGGGCCTGTGAACGCGGTGGCTGCGACTGGGGAGTTATTGCACGTGCCACCGTACCAGCTGGAACTGCCCTTCTGGTGCTCGCCACTTCACCAGGGAATACGGCAGTGCTGGTAGAAGGTCCAGGGTGTGCTGCGCTGCTGGTGTATGCCGCACCATAAACAAGATCAGCGCTAGCACCACTCTGCTGCAAATGAGGATCATCATGTGGGGTTTGCAGAACTCTGACATGGGATCGGGTACGCCTGACCGTAGCAGGGACCTCTACCTCGTCATCTTCGCTAGAGGTTAGAGTGCCACTGCTGTCTACAGGTTCATATTCTGAACCACTGGATTCAGCGGATGAGGCGTCCCCATCGCTTTCATCCATCACGGCCAGAATCCTGTAGGCCTCTTCAGCGGAATACCCCATGTTTGACATTTTGGGTTCACTAAATTTAGGGGGTATTCCTCTGAGACTACCCGGTGACTAATCGGTGACTGCGGTGCGGTGGGCTGGCCGGTAAACTACCTAACAAGTAGCTAACTGCCTGGCAGGGAAGAGGGACCCTTACGGGGGGGTGATCAATGACAGGGGGGTGGATAAGGGGTGATCAGGGTGATTAGGGAGTCTAATATGGGTGATCACGTGCTAAATAAGGGGTTAATAAGTGACAGGGTAATATGTAATGTGTAGTGTGGTGATTTGGTGCTACTTACAGAGCTGCCTGTGTCCTCTGGTGGTCGATCCAAGCAAAAGGGACCACCACAGGACCAGGCAGCAGTTATATCAGACGCTATTTTCAAAATAGCTTCTGACATAACCATTTCATTGGTCGATTCAAAAATCCACAGCCTGCCAGCCAATGATCGTGGCCGGCAGGCTGCAAATGAACTTGTGAACTACGCGATCCTGTGAACGCGAGCTCCTGTGTGCGCGCATTCACAGGAAATCTCGGCTCGCGCGAGATGACGCAATCGGCGTTAGTGTGACCTGGGAGCGCCGCAGCAATAACGCCTTTCGGTGTTAGTGTGACGGGAGGTAGTTAAAGACCATATCAACATACTACAGTATCTAACAATGAGTGCACTGTAAGATGTCATATTGACTATTTCTGATATTGTATAGTATTATCTTGCATCAACAGGAATCAAAGCAATAAGGACTAAGGAGATGAAATAAATAAAAAAATAAAAAAATGTAATCCATTTTCTGTAACATAGCAAGGGTTAACAGCCACACAATAACCTCCACATTTCTTACTCTGCTTCTACAGTTAAGAGAAGCATGCCATATGTGTCCATAAACCTCTTTATAGGCACACAGTAGGGCTCAAAAGGGAAGGAGTGCAAAATAGTACACCCTATCCTGCCACCCTGTGCCCGCTGTGCCCTCAATATTGCTCATACTAGTAATCATGTATTCCATAGTCTCCCAGTAGTAATAAAACCCAAAATAGTGTCCTCCAAGAGTAATAATTCCCCTTATAATGTGAGCTAGTACAAAAAATGGCCCCTTAAATGTGCCAGTATAAAAATGCCTTTTATAACATCTACCAGTAAAATAAATGGATTCTTTTAGTGCCCCCTGCAGTAAATGTCCAACCATAGTGGCCTCCCATGTGTGTCAGTAAAAAAAAATCTTATAAAGTGTGCCAATACAAAAATTCTCACCTTTTAGTGTGCACAGTAGGACCCCCCCTCCCTCAGTAGTGCCCCCGAGTTATAATAATGACCTCCCCCTAATAGTGGCCTAATAGCATGCCACTAACAAGCTCAAATACATCTATGCCGCTATGCCATCTTCAGGCCTGTTTCCAGTACTGTATTCTGCATGGCTCTGATGGCACTGTGATGATGTCATTGCGCCACCTGCACTAGGCCTGGAGCCTATTACAGAAAATGGCTGAGTGCTTCCAATGGAAGCACGCATTACCTAATAGTGTCGGACTGCAGCCCCTTCCTTGAGGTAGCGAGGTGCGCCCTGTGCGGTCACACCCCTTGCCCAGTATTAGAAATGGACATGTCCATAATATTTATATTTTTGTGCCAATGTGGCTGTCTGAGGGCTTGCTTTTTTGTGGGACAGACTGTAGTTTTTATTGGTACCATTCTGGGGTACATTTAGCATTTTCATTGCTTTTTCTACCATTTTTTGGGGAGGTGAGGTGAAAAAAGCAACATATTTTTAACTGTGTTCACCATACGTATCAGTAACGTGATCCTTTTATAGATCAGGTTGTTAAGGATGCAGCAATACCAATTACAGTATATATTGTTTTTTGTATTTTTTAAATGGGAAAAGCTATTTATTTATTTTTTAAGATTGATTTTTTTTCCTTTTTATATTTGTTACTTTTTTTTTATTTTTTTAAGTCTCAATTGCTTTTTGAAGATCCAGTCATCTAATAGCAGTACAATACACTTCAATAGTCATCTATTGCAGTGTATTGTAATGTCAGTTTTATGCTCACCCCTGTCCTGTTCAGACTCAGTACATCAAGCCTGGAGGCCTTTTTTTATGCCTCCGGCTGTCATGGCAGTCGTTGTAACCCTGCAAATGTGTCATGAGGGCCCATAAGGGGAGAGAGGGAGCTCTGTTCCTCTCTACAACCATTTTCGTAACCATTGCAGTCTATGGGTCTATTCACATGGTCGATATTTTGATTACCAGTGAATAGTAGCAGTCAAAAAATAGGACAATGTCGTGTTTTTGGCTCTTTTTACAACCAGACCGACCCATTGAAATCAATGGGACTGTTTAAATGGCTGCTTAGACATGAGTGCAATATAGCTATTTAGTGGTTTGAAAGAAAATAACTCCCCTCATCCACTTGCACGCACAGAGGCAGTTGCTCCTCTATAAATTCTAAAGGACCTGCCGAAGGGCTCACGTTCAAGCATGATGACGTCACCACACAATCATGCTGGGAGCACGTGGTAACGTCGTCATACTTGAGTACAGGCCCTTCGGCAGGTCCTTCAGAATCAAGAGCGTGCAAGTAGATGCCTAGCCTATGAGCGTGCAAGTGGATGTGGTGAGTGGTTTATTTTTTTTGCTAAAAACAAACATTACAGATGAGGACCACTATGGGGGACATTTGGGGATCGATATGGGGGACATTATGGGCCGCTATGGGGAAATTATTACTGCTGGGGCCACTATGGCGGACGTTACTACTGCTGAGGGCCATTATGGGGGATATTATGTATACTGAGGGGATTGGGATTTTCTGAAAAAAAGAAAAACAATTGACAGACGGACAGAAAATGGAAGCATAAATGTGTCTGTTTTTAACAACTTTTTTTTTCACTGTCGAGTGCATGTAACCTAAGGGGTTGAACAGCCAGGATTAGTGTCAGCACTGACTTCGGCTATTGCAGGAGATTGTCAGCTGTACGTTACAGCTGATACCCACTGCGGATATCACCAGCTCGGTTCCAAAGTCACTGTCATCTCGATTCCGTAGGGGGATGGCATGGCACATGCTGGGGGACTGAGGAAGCTTCAAGGGGCACAAAGGGGACTGCAGAGAGCTCAGAAGTGGTACCTTTATCAAGGCTCTGATCTCCACCGTCAGGACCTGGGACAGTGGAGTCTCCAGCCCTGTGACCCTTTCTCGTGTCACAGCGTCCATTAACAGTTCATATGTAACTGTATGCCTGACTGCAGTAACTCACATGCAATCTGGATTCACAGTTATGTCTATATGCGAGAAGGGGTTAAATATAAAGCAAAATGAACAGGTTAAGGACATGAATTTATTCCATTGCGGCATTGTTCCTGTCTCACCTTACATCTTTTATCTCCTTTGAAATAAAAAACATCTATTATGGCATAGTTATGTCTGTGCATACAACTGCTTCTCTCCTGCTCCATAGCTCCATGGCTCGGGTAGTCTGTTCGACCATTGTCCCGTTCTTCCTGCTCACTGGTTCCCGATGCCAGAGTTGTGATGCTGAGGTCTGCTTCCTGTTGGGAATACCTCTTTCTGCCCATAGGGCATGTGCGCACAGTCTCCAGCTCCTAGAGGGGCAGCACCCTAATCTTCCCCAGGCAATTGCTGGTTACCCTCAGCTTCTTTAGGTATCTTCCCTGTGGTACTAGTTTGCTATTTTCGTCCAGGGTGTGCTGTTTGCTTTATTTGCCTGTCCATTTAATGACTTTTGCCTGATTTCTGGAACTGACCTTTCACTGTCTGATCTGATCTCCATTCTGACCCTGAGCTGCCTGTCCTGATGTCGGCCTGTCCTTTACCATGGTTTTCATACACATCAGTGTCTCTCTCAACCCTTGTAGGTCAGCAGTCGCTTGAACTGAGATTACTCCAAGAGGTAGCGGCCTGGTAGTTCCCCTGCAACTGATTTCAGATACCTTTACAAGCTTTAATGAAAACTTTAGAAAAGCCACTTAGATAATGTTCTAATTAGTACTCCACTCCATTATACCATCCTTATCCTTACAGTTCATAGTCCTGGAATCTACTAGGCATTATTCCTCTCGTAGTCTATTGAGGGTACCTGAGCTTTTCTACCAGTATTTGTACAGCTTGTAATGCAATTCCTTCTCCTGATGTCCTGGTTTTTACAAACCAAGGGTTCCTGTAAGTCTTCTCTGGGATCTTTTCTTGTATAAACTTTATTAGTAGGAATTGTTTATGTACAAGGATGAACCATGTTACAGTATGATAGAATATCTTTGTAGAGCCATCTCCAGTTTCTCGTCATACCTCATAAATTTGTGATTCAGGGTTTCTCCATCTTATTACAGGTATGGAATTGCTTCCAACTTTTCTCCTGGGTAGAACTCATCTTCTTTAAAATGAATTCTCTTTTTACAAATTCTTTTATACGTAACTTGTTTTCCTTGAAATTCTTGGATGTGATCTTGCAGTATGATGTTTCTATATCCACTGTTGTGGTGTTTCTTCTCACCAATTCATTTGTCTGGTCCATTAATAGAGCAAACTCATTGAACATCAGCTAATATGGTGTATACTGTTATGGATAGTCTTATTGTAAAGCTATACAACATCAGTCACATATTAAGATGATCCTTTTTTCATGTTCTTTAGCTAAAAGTGCAAATCATACTTAGTGACCACCTACTGAATGACATGAAGTTGTCTGTGATTTCCTATTCCCATGAAAAATACATGACTCTTGCTTTATTTCTGATTCAATGTCACCACCAGTTCTGTGAGAAGGTCTGACAGACGTTCTTCTCTACCTCTTGTATGACGTTATTTGTTTTGGTTTCTCTTTGTCATCTCCTTTCCTTCTGCCAGGTGTCACTTATTTAGACTAATCGTCTCCCTTTGTACTCCCTCCCATACTGCCTCACTTTGCAGTTTATACTACTTCCTGGATGAAGTGTTCACTGCTGGAGGCAGCTGCTGCTGTTTGCTCAGATAAGTCTTTTCCTTTATTGTGTTTCCTTGCCGGCTTGATTCTAGGTGACCCTGACTCCGTCCGCATTAAGTGCAGGGAGCCAGTGGTCGTGTCCCCTCACTATTATAGGGTTTTCAGGTGTCACACAGTCTTAGGTATGTGGGCATGCAATCGTCTACCATTGAGACCCTTGCATGTGCATAGCAGTCAGGGAGAGCTCTTAGGGTTTTAAAGGGCTCACCCAAATGCTCCTTAGTTTGGGATCAAGCCAGTTGGTTGTTTATTTATAAGTTCCAGCTATTGTCACGGAAGGTGTACAGAAAACAAGAAGACACAAAATGAAGATCCGACTGACTGGATCCAAAACTAAGGAACAAAAGGTAGAGCCCTGCAACAGACCTGGCTCTCTCCCTAACTGCTCAGCCTATGCGAAAATCTCAATGGTAGATGATCGCATATCCTCGTACCTCAACTGTATAACACCTGAACACCCTATAATAGTGAGGGGACACGTCCACCTGGTCCCTACACTTGATACGGAGGGAGTCAGGGTCACTTGGGATCCAGCAAACAGGAAAACACAAATGAATGAACAAAACTTATCTGTAGAAGACTCAGTAGTAGGATCAGCATGCACACACTCCAGGAAGGAATATAAACCGCAAAGTGATGCAGTATGGGAAGGAATTTAAAGGGATGCAATCAGTGCAACTACATGATAGCTGAGAGAGGCTAACAAGATGAGAAAATGAAAGCAAAACAAAAGGAACCTCGAGGAGGAGGTTCTGAAGGACGTTTGTCAGAGCTTCTCAGATGTCTGGTGGTGACTGTACCCCTCCTTCTACGAGTGGACTACAGACACTCAGAGCCCACCTTCTCAGGATGGGACCTATGGAAAGCCCTGATGAGACGAGTGGCCTTAATGTCCGTCACTGGGACCCACATCCTCTCCTCAGGACCATAACCCTCCCAATGAACGAGGTACTGGAGAGAATCGCGGACAACACGAGAATCCACAATCCTAGAGACCTGAAATTCAAGATTACCATCAACCACAATCGGAGGAGGAGGCAAAGACGAGGGTACAATGGGTTGGACATAAGGACTTATGAAAAACATTATGGATCTTCCAAGTCTGAGGAAGATCAAGACGGTAGGCAGCAGGATTGATGACGGACAAGATTTTGTAAGGACCAATAAACTTAGGACCCAACTTCCAGGAGGGAACCTTCAATTTGATATTTTTAGTAGACAACCACACCAGATCACCAACATTCAGGTCCGGACCAGGCAGAGGTCTCTTATCCGCCACACGCTTATATCTCTCACTCATGCTCTTTAGATTATCCTGAATCTTTTGCCAAATAGATGACAAAGACAAGGAGAATCTGTCCTCATCAGGTAAACCAGAAGACCCCTCTCCAGAGAATGTCCCAAACTGCAGATGAAACCCATATGCACCAAAAAATGTTGACTTATCAGAGGACTCCTGACGACGATTATTTAAAGCAAACTCAGCAAGGGACAAAAAATAATACCAATCCTCCTGATTCTCCGCCACAAAACAGCGCAGATATGTCTCCAGATTCTGATTGACGCGCTCTGTCTGACCTTTCGACTGCGGGTGGAAAGCAGAAGAGAATGACAACCGAACCCCCAAGCGAGAACAGAAAGCCTTCCAGAATCTGGAAACAAACTGCGTGCCCCTATCAGAGACTATGTCTGAAGGGATACCATGCAATTTGACAATGTGATCAATAAATTCCTGCGCCAGCGTCTTAGCATTGGGCAAGCCAGGAAAAGGAATGAAATGCACCATTTTGCTAAAACTGTCCACCACCACCAGAATCACAGTCTTCCCCAAGGAACGAGGCAGGTCCGTAATGAAGTCCATGGACAGATGTTTCCAAGGACGGGAAGGAATGGGTAACGGAAGGAGAGGACCTGATGGCCGTGAATGAGGGACTTTGGCACGAGCGCAGGTCTCGCAGGCTGCCACAAAACCCTCAACCGACTTACGAAGCGCCGGCCACCAGAATCTCCGAGCGATGAGATCCACTGTGGCTCTTGCCCCCGGGTGCCCAGCAAGGACAGTATCGTGGTGTTCTTTAAAAATCTTGTGTCTTAAAGCGAGAGGCACAAACAACCTCCCAGGAGGACAAAGATCAGGAGCCTCTGACTGGGCTACCTGAACCTCTGCCTCCAATTCAGGATAAAGAGCAGAGACCACCACACCTTCAGCCAAAATGGGACCCGGGTCTTCAAAATTCCCATGGCATCCGCCTTCACATTCTTAACCCCAGGGCGGAACGTGACAACAAAATTAAACCTTGAAAAGAACAAAGACCATCTGGCCTCGGGTTATGACGCTTGGCTGACTCCAAGTAGGCCAGATTTTTATGGTCAGTAAACACGGTAATAGGGTGTCTGGCTCCCTCTAGCCAATGGCGCCACTCCTCAAAAGCCAACTTGATGGCCAACAACTCGCTATCTCCCACATCGTAATTTCTCTCTGCGGAGGAGAGTTTCTTCGAGAAAATGGCACACGGTCGCAATTTGGCAGGAGAGGGACCCTGAGACAAGACCACACCCACACCCACCTCAGAAGCGTCCACCTTAACTATGAAGGGCAGAAAGATATCAGGTTGTACCAAGATGGGAGCGGAAGCAAAACTCTCTTTGATACTAGAAAAGGCCTTACGCGCCTCTACCGACCAGGAGGAAAAATCTACCCCCTTTCTAGTCATATCAGTGAGTGGTTTAACAACAGAGGAATAATTCAAAATAAACTTCCTGTAATAATTGGCAAAACCCAAAAAACGCATCAGCGCCTTCTGATTCTCAGGAAGCTCCCACTCAAGCACAGCGTGGACCTACTCGGGGTCCATGCGAAAACCAGAAGCGGAGAGAAGAAACCCCAGAAATTGAATTTCTGGAACCGCAAACACACATTTTTCCAGTTTAGCATACAATTTATTCTCCCGCAGGATGAGCAAGACCTGACGTAAATGTTCCTTATGAGTTTTGAAATCAGGAGAAAAAATCAAAATGTCATCTAGATACACTAATACAAATTTCCCCATTAAATGATCAAAAATGCTGTTCACAAAATGCTGAAAGACGGCTGGAGCATTCATCAAACCAAAAGGCATAACCAAATTCTCAAAATGGCCCTCAGGGGTATTGAAGGCCGTCTTCCATTCGTCTCCTTCTCTGACCCTGACCGGGTTGTATGCCCCTCTTAGATCCAACTTGGAAAAAACTTTAGCCCCAACAATCTGGTTAAAGAGGTCCGGGATCAGAGGAAGCGGATAAGGTTCACGAAGTGATACTGTTCAGCTCCCTGAAATCCAGACATGGTCTTAAAGAACCATCTTTTTTCTTAACAAAGAAAAAAACAGCGGCAACAGGTGACTTCGAGGGTCCTATGTGTCCCTTTCTCAGACTCTCAGAGATATAAGCACGCATAGCGACCCTTTCAGGTTGGGAGAGATTGTATAAACGAGATTTAGGCAGCTTGGCTCCTGGGGTGAGATTAATAGGGCAATCGTACTCCCTGTGCGGGGGCAACTCCTGAACACCACTCTCAGAGAACACATCCGAAAATTCAGAGAGAAAAGATGGTACAGTCTTAGTAGAAACCTCAGAAACAGATGTTGTGAGGCAATTCTCTCTGCAAAAGTCACTCCAACCATTTATTTGCCTCGCTTGTCAATCAATGGTGGGGTTATGTTTAGTGAGCCAGGGTAGCCGCAACACTAGAGGAGTAGGCAACCCACTTAGGACGAAACATGACACATCCTCAGCATGAGTATCACTCACAATCAAACGGATATTGTGAACTATGCCCTTTAACAATTTCTGAGAAAGTGCAGCGGAATCAATAGCAAAAACAGGTATAACCTTTCCCAAAGTGTATACCTGGAAACCATGAGTTATAGCAAATTGACTATCAATGAGATTGACAGCTGCTCCACTATCTACAAAAATCTCGCAAAAAATGTTCTTGCTCTCTAGCGCCACGGGAAGGACAAAACGGGAACTACAAGCAAATGGAAAACCTTCAATTTCCACATCAACCTTGCCAATAGTAACAGATGGAACGTTTTTAGAGGATTTTTTTCTTTTTGTTACTTTATTACTCTCAAAAAACTGCCTGAATCTCCTAGAGGGACAAACATTTGCCAAATGATTTATACCCCCACAACAGAAACAAACCTTCCCATGAGGGCTGAATCTTCTATTGTCAATCAGGCAATCAAGCCTATCTGCATGGGCTCCGGCTCAGAAGGGATTGAGAGCGCCTGAGACCCCTGTGCACAGAATGAGACCGCCGCACTGTCCTTGGACTGCGTATGACAGGAAGGAGTGATCTCTCCTCTCTCTCTAAGACGCCTGTCAATACGAACGGCCCGAGACATGGCAGAGTCCAAGGAGGTAGGTCTTTCATGAAAGGCAAATGCATCTTTCAATCCCTCTGAAAGACCATGGCAAAATTGACTTCGGAGTGCAGCATCATTCCATCCAGTATCAGCTGTCCATCTCCGAAATTCTGAACAATATATCTCTGCGGACTGTTTGCCCTGGCATAAAAGACGTAGTCTAGACTCAGCCAAAGCAATACGATCCGGATCATCATATATCTGACCCAGGGCTAAAAAAAATTCATCCACTGAACAGAGGGGCCGTGCCCCCACCGGCAGCGAAAAGGCCCAGGACTGGGCGTTATCCCTGAGCAGTGATATGATGATCCCACCCTCCGCTCCTCATCCCCAGAGGAATGGGGAAGTAGGCGAAAATGGAGTTTGCAAGCCTCTCTAAAACAAACAAAATTCTCACTACCCCCAGAGAACGTATCTGGAAGCGAGATTTTAGGCTCAGAACAAATTCCATGAACGCAAGCAGAAACGGTCACCTCAAACTGAAAGACCCTGCATGCGGTCAATCAAGGTTGAAACCAGATTCATGCTTAAGACGGTTTTGGCGGTTTATAATGTCACGGAAGGTGTACAGAAAACAAGAAGACACAAAATGAAGATCCGACTGACTGGATCCAAAACTAAGGAACAAAAGGGAGAGCCCTGCAACAGACCTGGCTCTCTCCCTAACTGCTCAGCCTATGCAAAAATCTCAATGGTAGATGATCGCATATCCTCGTACCTCGACTGTCTGGCTGTTGTGTGGCCTTTGGCATTTAGTTGGAACTAGAGATTAGCAAATTGATTATTTAGAATTAAAATTTGGCCTATAAGAGAGAGACTTTTCCAGGCATTTAAAGTACTTTTGATTTGCATAGAATCAGTTTGTACTTGAACTAAATAACAAGTTTGAATTGAACCTGAAATAGGTTTTAAGAAATTTGCTCATCTCAAGTTGGAACGGCTATTCTAAATTCAGTGAAATGGTCTACACAGCTTTTGGTTGTTTTTTGATTTTCTGTCTGTCTTGTAGAACTTAGGGTACTTTCTCACTAGCGTTATTGTTTTCCGGTATTGAAATCCGGTAAAGAGTCTCAATACCAGAAATACCTAATGCATTCTGAATGGAAAGCAATCCGTTCAGTTTTCACTAGGATGTCTTCGGTTCCGTCCCTTTTACGGTATTTGACCGAACAAAATACCGCAGCAGGCTGCGGTATTTTTTCCGTCCAAAATCCAGGAACAATACTGCACTTGCCGGATCCGCCATTAATTTCCATAGAGATGTATTAATGCCGGATCCTGTACCAAGAAACTGCCGCATCACGGGGCATTTACGGTCTGCTCATGAACCGGGACATAGGAGGAACTATTTTCGCTTTTGATCTTTGGAAAAATGTAAATACCGGATCCATTATTCCAGATGATACCGGATGAGACGGATCTGGTATTTCACCGGATCCGCCTAACGGATCTGGAAAACAAGGATGTCTGTTTGTATACGGTTTTCCGGATCGGCAGGCAGTTCCGTTGCCGGAACTGCCTGCCGGATTCTAATAACAATAGTGTAAAAGTTCCCTTAGCAGTTCAGGGTTAGTTTCTGCTAGGTTTTAGAGCTACTTCACATGGTGAATTTTGCAATGGCAAAATCTACCATGTATTCAAATTTTTTATTTGAATTCTGCTGTCATGCACAGGGACCATCCTGTCATGTGACCCAGGTGTGGCTGCCAAGGGTTAATCTATTGCACACACTCAATCGCTGACGCCCCTACAAGCAGGTCACAGTTTGAACATAAATTACACCCCAATGTGGCCTTTCATTGCTTCTGTACTAATTAGCCCTTCCATAATGGAAGCACTCATTAGTATTTGCCCCATAAGATGCACTGACATTCCCCCCCACCACTACTAATTTGAAGGGAGGGGGGGTGGAGTGCATCTTATAGAGAGAAAAATCTGTTATTTCTGATTTGTAACTTATAATGTAATTAAAGTGGAGCAATATTTCTGCCCAACGCCTTAAGGACCCAGGGCGAGAATGCTCATCCTAAATGGCTGGTACTTTGTGCCCCAGAACAAGCATTCTCGTCCTGCGGTCCTTCCCCCCCCATGTGTGGTGCCGCGATCAGCAGCACAGAGCCGGCTGCTACTGACAGCCGGATCACTGCTGCATCCACCAGCAACGGTGATAACGCCGATGCCAGTAGATTAACACCTCATATGCTGCTGCTGTGGCAGAGACCCGATAGTTGCCATGGCAGCCCCAAGCCTTTTAAATGCCTTGGGGCCCAGCATGTATGAAGGACTATGAGGCCCAGCTCCCAGGCTCATAGGCAGACTATCAGTGTATTACACAGATGTATTGTGCTGCATTGAAACAGGGATCAGACCCTGTAATGTTGAATTCCCATAGTGGGACAGAAATAAAAAATAATAAAAGTGAAATAAAAGTGTTTTTAACAATAAGAAAAATTTAAGTTTCAATTAAAAAAGGCCCTTTCCCATATAAAAATAGAAAAATAATAAAAAACAGACATATCAGGTATCAACACATACGTAACAACCTAACTCTATAAAAATATCACATGATTCACCCCGCCTGGTCAAGCACGTGAAAATTGTTTTATAAAAACTTTGCTAAAAAGCCATTTTTTTATCACATTTCATTACAAAAAGTGTAGTGCCAAGTGATCAAGTCATATGTACCCAAAAATAATACCAATCAAACCGTCATCTCATCCGGCAAAAAATGAGACCATAACTAATACAATTGCCCAAAAAAAAAATAGGGCTTTCAGAAAATGGAGACATAAAAACATTTTTTTTTTCTCGAAAATGCTTTTATTGTTTAAAACCAAAATATATAAAAACAAAACAGACATATTAGGTCACGCTGCGTCCATAACAACCTGCTCTATAAAAATATCACATGATTTACCATGTCAGGGGAAAACCATAAAAAAATTAAATAAAGACCGTGCGAAAAAAAATAAATTTTTGTCACCATACATCACAAAAAGTGTAATATCAAACGATCAAAAAGTAGTATGCACTCCAAAATAGTACCAATCAAACAATCACCTCATGGCGCAAAAACTGAGCCTCTACCCGCCCGAAAAATAATATGGCTTTCAGAAAAAGGAGACACAAAAACATGATTTATTTCAAAAATGCTTTATTATGTAAAACTGAAACAAAATAAAAATAAAAGTAGACTTATTTGGTATTGTCGTGTCCATAACAACCTGCTCTATAAAAATAGCACATGATCTAAACTTTCAGATGAACACCGTAAAAAACTAAAAATAAAAACTGTGCCAGAACAGCCATTTTTTTGTTACATTGCCTCACAAAAAGTGTAATATAGAGCAATCAATAGTCATATATACCACAAAATAATATCAATAAAAGTGTCACCTTATAATTTCCATAATGGGGTCTTTTTTTTTGGAGTTTCTACTCTAGGGTTGCATCAGGGGGTCTTTAAATGTCATATAGCAACTTAAGATTATCACAGTGAAATCTGCCCTCCAAAATCCACATGGCGCTCCTTTCCTTCTGCTCCCTGCCGTATGCCTGTACAGCAGTTTATGACCACATGGAGGGGTGTTTTATTTGGCTGTTAACCCTTGATGTGTTACAGGAAAAATTTATTAAAATGAAAAATATGCCAAAAAGTTAAATTTAAAATGTCATCTCCTTTTTCCTTTAATTCTGGTGGAACACCTAAAGGGTTAACCAAGTTTGTAGAATCCGTTTTGAATAACCTGAGAGGTGTAGTTTCTACAATGGGGTATTTATGGGTGGTTTTCACTATGTAAGCCCCACAAAGTGACTTTAGAATTGAAGTGGTTCTTAAAAAAGTGGGTTTCGGAAATTTTATTAAAAACTTAATCATTTGCTTCTAAAATTCTAAACCTTATAAAGATCCTAAAAAATAAAACTACATTTGCTAAATGATGCAAACATGAAAGTGGAAATATAAAGTAATAACTCTTTTATCTTTATCTTTTATCACTATCTGCCTTAGGCCTCTTTCACACTACAGTATTTTGCGTTCCGTATACGGTCCGTTTTTTGCGTTCCGTATACGGAACCATTCATTTCAATGGTTCCGCAAAAAAACTGAATGTGTTCCGTATGCATTCCGTTTCCGTATTTCCGTTTTTCCGTTCCGTTGAAAAGATAGAACATGTCCTATATTTGGCCGCAAATCACAGTCCGTGGCTCCATTCAAGTCAATGGTTCCGCAAAAAAAACGGAACACATACGGAAATGCATCCGTATGTCTTCCGTATCCGTTCCGTTTTTTGCGGAACCATCTATTGAAAATGTTATGCCCAGCCCAATTTTTAATATGAAATTACTGTATACTGTATTTGCCATACGGAAAAACGGAACGGAACGGAAACGGAACCACAACGGAAGCAAAAAACGGAACAACGGATCCGTGAAAAACGGAACGCAAAACACTGAATTCAACATACTGTAGTGTGAAAGAGGCCTTAAAAGTAGATAAATACAAATTTAGAAAATTGCTAATTTTTCAAAATTTTGGGCAAATTCAGGATTTTTTAATAAATAAAGGTGAATTATATTGACTATAATTTTTCACTATCATGAAGTACAATGCATTCTGAAGTTATTACCACATAAAGTGACACATGTCAAGTTTTCAAAAAACGGCCTGGTCCTTAAGGTAAAAATGGCAAGGTCCTTAAGGTGTTTTAGATTATCTAGTTTGTCCCTCATTGATTGCCAAAGCCATAGCCAACAATTCCAATATGCAGGAGATATGCTTTGTGATTAATGTGGTTCATCTTAGACTCCAATTTCCATAGGAGCTGACCCTCTCTTGCCCATCATGTTCCTGGGGTAATAGTCAACAGGCACAAATGTTGTCTGTGTAATTAAAACAGGAGGTTATAAACTGGATACAGCAACATGAACCAAGCACCTTATTAACTTAAAGGACTTTTGTTGTTTCTTTCCCCACCAGTAATGTTGGGCTAACCTTTCCCATTTGGTGTAGTTGTTCCCCCAACTTGTGAAGTGGGGCATCAATTCTTGCAGAATTATATTTGAAGAATCAGCTACTCTGTTATCATATGCTTTTTAAACAAACAGAGTTGCCTTTTTTTAACTGAGAGGCTTTGGGGGGGTCTTCTGGGCAAGTACTACATCTATTATGGAGACTGTCTAGTGAGATGTGCTTCTTTTTGTTTCTGTGAAAAATGTATGCAAATTAGCATGTCTAACATCAGGTGGCATGAGAAAGATTCAGATTACATTTTTTTTTTTTGTTAGTTTTTTTGGTCAGGAAAGGTAATTTGAATATCTCCCAGAAACCCAAAGATATGCAAATTACCTTTTCAGCAGAAGTGAGATATGCTAATTTGCACACATTTTACCCAGAACCAAGAGCAGTGTTGCCTTGTGTAACAATACTTCTAAACATACTACAGATGTAGTAGAGTTAACGCATATGCTTTATAACAGGCATACTCAACCTGTGGCCCTCCAGCTGTTGCAAAACTACAACTCCCAGCATGCTCGAACAGCCTACAGCTATCAGCCTACAGCAGGGCATTGTGGGAGTTGTAGTTTTACAACAGCTGGAGGGCCGCAGGTTCAGTATGCCTGCTTTATAAGATGTGTTATCTAAACTAAATGCGTTAAGCAAACACCTTCAATTGCTTTTTAATGGCTTTTGTTTCAAGATAACTCGATGAGTTAAGAAATTTGAGTTAAGAGTTTAACCCTGTAGGTGCTCTCCATTACAACAAAAATTTCCCACCAGACAATGCATACTTTAAATTAGAGAGTCATATTAGTCTTTTTCTCCCTCTCCTTCGTGTCTGTTAGAATCCAATTTTTTTTTATACATTTGTAACAAAATTAGAATCAATTTGCTCATCTCTAATATATAGGGATTAATACAACTATCAATACCTTTGTCTGTCATCTGATAAAAGCTGATACTTAATGATGTCATCCTTTATTCTTCTACAGGTATTAAAGAGAAGATCGTGTTTTCCAAGGGTTATTCTATTGAAGTGAACTCCAGTGTCAGTGTACAGAAAGGTCTTAGTGTCTCGATTCCTTGTAAATTCACTGCTGCCGATACAAATACGTTCCGTAATTCCTTTGGATACTGGAGAGAGCTCTATTCAGAATCTATCGTAGCCACTAATGATGAATCCAGTGCTGGGCAAAAAGCAAACTTCAAACTGACGGGAAATCCAGATTCTGGAGACTGCACCCTGACCATAACTGATGCCAGGACAGAAGATGAGGGGGTATATTATTTCCGATTTCAAGAAAGCAAAGACGGTAAAGTGAAATATAATTATTACAAAGAAGTGACCACCACTATTAAAGTCACTGGTAAGTGTGAGCGAATGTGTGATATCACCAGATATCGCTGTGATGTAGAGGTGCAAGGGGCTAAACATGCCGTAAAGAAGTAATACCTCATAAAGCCTTACTGTGCCTCGCTGAGACAAATATGATCAGGTTTGGGAGATAAGGAGAGAACCAGAAATGTAGAACTAACCTTATTTGTGAAGGACTCACTCCAAGTGTATCTGTTAATGATTCACCAAATATATAAACACACACATGTATTATAAATGCAATCTTTATTATTTTAAATATATATATAAATGCATAATTGTGGACCGATTACATTAATAGCAGTGATTACAAGACAATACTGCAACAACACGAACGGTTCCCCCTTACATCATTCCTGCTGGCGACAGTACAATATTTGCAGGATCTATGCACAATACCAATAATACTGTTGTACCGCCACTAATGACCGGTGAATTGCGGATTACCATTAGTTAACTGTGCTGGTCAAATTCAATTAATTATCAACCTTTTATATTGTTAGAGCTGAACATATAATCCATTGCTTGGAGTTACCTAGGCGTACTACCATGTATATTATCATAGGACAGCTCAATACATAATGACACGACATGACCTATGTGTTCTAATATCAACAGTGAATTCACATTATCCACTCACAGGTATCAGAAAGATGCAATAAATATACAGCATATGTATGTGTGGTATAAAGCACAAAACATAACATAAAAACCCCCTCTTGTCATGTATTGCTATAAAAGTAAACCTCTACTAAAGTCTCCCAAAAGAGGATGCTTGCATATCCATAATCTTATTATAACATCCATAAATACTTAAATGGCAAAAAGGGGCACATAAGCCATGGTTCAAAAGAAGTGTAACACTTACATAGCACAGAATACTACAGGGAGTGCAGAATTATTAGGCAAATGAGTATTTTGACCACATCATCCTCTTTATGCATGTTGTCTTACTCCAAGCTGTATAGGCTCGAAAGCCTACTACCAATTAAGCATATTAGGTGATGTGCATCTCTGTAATAAGAAGGGGTGTGGTCTAATGACATCAACACCCTATATCAGGTGTGCATAATTATTAGGCAACTTCCTTTCCTTTGGCAAAATGGGTCAAAAGAAGGACTTGACAGGCTCAGAAAAGTCAAAAATAGTGAGATATCTTGCAGAGGGATGCAGCACTCTTAAAATTGCAAAGCTTCTGAAGCGTGATCATCGAACAATCAAGCGTTTCATTCAAAATAGTCAACAGGGCCACAAGAAGCGTGTGGAAAAACCAAGGCGCAAAATAACTGCCCATGAACTGAGAAAAGTCAAGGGTGCCCGTGGCTGGATTGGTAAAGGGCAGAGAGCTCCAGTCCGACTCAGACGCCAGCAAGGTGGAGGTGGAGTACTGGTTTGGGCTGGTATCATCAAAGATGAGCTTGTGGGGCCTTTTCGGGTTGAGGATGGAGTCAAGCTCAACTCCCAGTCCTACTGCCAGTTTCTGGAAGACACCTTCTTCAAGCAGTGGTACAGGAAGAAGTCTGCATCCTTCAAGAAAAACATGATTTTCATGCAGGACAATGCTCCATCACACGCGTCCAAGTACTCCACAGCGTGGCTGGCAAGAAAGGGTATAAAAGAAGAAAATCTAATGACATGGCCTCCTTGTTCACCTGATCTGAACCCCATTGAGAACCTGTGGTCCATCATCAAATGTGAGATTTACCTCTCTGAACAATGTCTGGGAGGCTGTGGTTGCTGCTGCACGCAATGTTGATGGTGAACAGATCAAAACACTGACAGAATCCATGGATGGCAGGCTTTTGAGTGTCCTTGCAAAGAAAGGTGGCTATATTGGTCACTGATTTGTTTTTGTTTTGTTTTTGAATGTCAGAAATGTATATTTGTGAATGTTGAGATGTTATATTGGTTTCACTGGTAAAAATAAATAATTGAAATGGGTATATATTTGTTTTTTGTTAAGTTGCCTAATAATTATGCACAGTAATAGTCACCTGCACACACAGATATCCCCCTAAAATAGCGAAAACTAAAAACAAACTAAAAACTACTTCTAAAAATATTCAGCTTTGATATTAATGAGTTTTTTTGGGTTCATTGAGAACATGGTTGTTGTTCAATAATAAAATTAATCCTCAAAAATACAACTTGCCTAATAATTCTGCACTCCCTGTATATACCAGGAGTAAGGGGAGTTTCGCCGGCCGACGCTGTGGAGTCACATGGCAGATACACGTGATCGGCAGTTTGATAGGATTAAGCGAAATCCCGCGAGATGTGGGTGTCCATGTTCCTGGATGAGGACGGAGCAAACGCTAATTCAGCCATGAGGTTACAGGAGCGCTTTTCTAATTGTCCATATAGATTTGATTAATGTGGGTATATAAGGTGTGTTAAGGTTACAGTGGAGGGATGCGCCCCCAAAAGGAAGTAAAGGCGAATTTGACGAGCACAGTTAACTAATGGTAATCCGGAATTCACCAGTCATTAGGGACGGTACAACAGTATTATTGATATTGTGCATAGATCCTGCAAATATTGTACTGTCGCCAGCAGGAGTGATGTAAGGGGGAACCTTTCGTGTTGTCGCAGAATTGTCTTGTAATCACTGCTATTAATGTAATCTGTCCACAATTATGTATTTAGATATACAGTGCTGCCCATAATTATTCATACCCTTGACTTAAAGTTACATTTATTCAACCAGCAAGTAATTTTTTGACGGGAAATGACATAGGTGTCTCCCAAAATATAATATAATGATGTACAAGAGGCATTATTGTGGGGAAAAAAAACATTTCTCAGCTTTTATTTACAATTAAGCAAAAAGTGTCCACTCCAAAATTATACATACCCTTCTCAATAATCAATAGAAAAGCCTTTATTGGCTATTACAGCAATTAAACGCTTCCTATAATTGCAGACCAGCTTTTTGCAGGTCTCCACAGGTATTTTTGCCCATTCATCTTTATCAATGAGCTCCAAGTCTTTCAGGTTGGAGGGTCTTCTTGCCATCACCCTGATCTTTAGCTCCCTCCACAGATTCTCAATTGGATTCAAGTCTGGACTCTGGCTGGGCCACTAAAAAACCGTTAATGTTGTTGTCTGCTAACCATTTCTTCACCACTTTTGCTGTGTGTTTTGGGTCATTGTCATGCTGAAATGTCCACTGGTGCCCAAGGCCAAGTTTCTCTGCAGACTGCCTGATGTTGTTGCTGAGAATCCTTATGTGTTGCTCTTTTTTCATGGTGCCATTTACTGTGATTAGGTTCCCTGGTCCATTGGCTGAAAAACACCCCCAAAGCATTAGGTTCCCACCACCATGTTTAAAAGTGGGGATGGTGTTCTTTGGGTTGAAAGCTTTTCCTTTTTTACGCCAAATGAAGGAAACATCATTGTGAACAAACAATTAAATTTTTGTTTCGTCTGACCATAACACAGAAGACCAGTAGACTTCTTCTTTGTCCAGATGAGTTTTTGCAAAGCCCAAGTGAACTTTTGTGAGCCTTATCTGGAGAAGTGGAATCCAGCAGTGTGCAGTGTGCAGTGTTCGTTGGATTGTCTGTCTTGAGACATTGCCACCAGCAGAGCCCAGATTCACCAGGATGGCCTTGGTGGTGATCCTTGGATTCTTTTCACCTCTCTAACTATCCTCCTGGCCAGCACAGGTGTCACTTTTGGTTTCCGACCACGTCCTCTGAGATTTTCCACAGTGCGGAACATCTTGTATTTTTTGCTCAAATGTAAATAAAAGTGGAGAAATAGTTTTTTTCCACAATAATTTCTCTTGTACATCGTCTTATTATCTTTTGGGAGACAGCTATGTCATTTCCCGTCAAAAAATTAGTTGCTGGTTGAATAAAAGTAACTTTAAGTCAAAATTTGCCAGGGGTATCAATAATTATGGGCAGCACTGTATATATTTAAAATAATAAAGACTGCATTTATAATATATGTGTGTTTTTATATATTTGGTGAATCATTATATGCTGGCACACATATTAAGCTACTGGTGTTGTGTAAATATCGGTGTTTCTATAAGGGTTGTTCCACAATCCGTAGAGTCAGATATCAGGCTGCAGCGGGCCAGTGCAGATGTGGGAGATGGTAGCCTATAATAGAGTCCTGATCAAAAGTTTAAGACCACTTTAAAAATATCAAAAAATCATATTTAGCATGGCTGGATCTTAACAAGGTTCCAAGTAGAGCTTCAACATACAACAAGAAGAAATGGAAGTGAGACAAAACATTTTTTGAGCATTCAATTTAATGAAAACAATGAATAAACTGAAACCGGCTGTTTTTCAGCTGATCAAAAGTTTAGGACCACACCTCCAAAAAAATAAAAATAACCCCCCCAAAACAGAAATACAACTTCCAAACATGAACTCAGTAATGAGTAGCTCCGCCGTTATTGTTTATCACTTCAAAGATTCGTTTCGGCATGCTTGATGCAAGCGTTTCCATGAGGTGAGTGGGAACATTTCTCCAAGTGGTGAAGACGGCCGCACGAACTGTCTGGAACTGTTGTCCATTTTTGTAAACTTCCCTTGCCATCAATCCCCAAAGGTTCTCAATTGGATTTAGATCAGGGGAACACGCAGGATGGGGCAAACGAGTGATGTTATTCTCCTGGAAGAAGTCCCTTGTCCTGCAGGCATTGTGTACTGTAGTGTTGTCCTGTTGAAAAACCCAGTCGTTACCACACAGACGATGGCCCTCAGTCATGAGGAATGCTCTCTGCAACATCAGGACATAGCCAGCGGCCGTTTGACGCCCCTGCACTTACTGAAGTTTCATTGTTCCACTAAAGGAAAAAGCACCCCAGACCATTATGGCGCCCCCTCCACTGTGGCGCGTAGAAAACATCTCAGGTGGGATCTGCTTGTCATGCCAGTAACGTTGGAAACCATCAGGACCATCAAGGATACATTTTTTCTCAACAGAGAATAAAACTTTCTTCCACCTTTCAATGTCCCATGTTTGGTGCTCTCTCTTGCAAAGTCCAAACAAGCAGTTCTGTGGCGTTCAAGGAGACGAGGTCTTTGAAGACGTTTTTTGTTTTTGAAGCCCTTCAGTCTCAGATGCAGTCTGATCGTTATGGGGCTGCAGTCAGCACCAGTCAGGGCCTTAATTTGGGTTTGAGGATCGTACAGTGTCTTGACGGACAGCCAATTGGATCCTCCGGCTCAGTGCTGATGAATTTATTTTGGGTCTTCCACTTGACTTTTTTGTTCCATAACCCTCAGGATCATTTAAGAAATTCCAAATGATTGTCTTACTGCGTCCCAACCCAGCAGAGATGGCGCGCTGTGAGAGACCCTGCTTATGCAGTTCAACAACCCGACCACGTTCAAAAAGGAGAGTTTTTTTGCCTTTGCCATCACAACGTGTGACTACCTGACAGAAAATGACAATGAATCCACATCTTTGCACAGATTTGGCCTTTTAAAGGCATGTGGCCTAAACTTTTGATCAGCTGAAAAACAGCCTGTTTCAGTTTATTTGTTGTTTTCATTAAATTGAATGCTCAAAAAATGTTTTGTCTCACTCCCATTTCTTCTTGTTGCATGTTGAAGCTCTGCTTGGAACCTTGTTAAGATCCAGCCATGCTAAATATGACTGTTTGCCATTTTTTAAGTGGTCTTAAACTTTTGATCAGGATTGTATTACAGGTGGTAGACAGCAGAGAAAGGAGAGGACTGGAGTCAGTTCAGAAGGCCACCAGGTCAGGTGCTATATGATGGAGTAGACTGCTTCTGGCTACAAGTGGAGTTCTATGGGATATAGGAAAACTCCAGATTGCTGCATTACCCTGATTGACAAGCCTCAGTCAACTTGGCCTTTACCACGTTAAGAGGTTGTCTCTTGGGACTTGATGTGTCAGGGTGACCCTGCTGGATCAATCTCCAGGGATGGTAGTTTTCACGAAGACCACAGTGAAGCCACGATTCTGGTCAGCTGTAAAACTGAGGCCATGGCTTCACTCAGCACACAGAGCTCCAATCTGCAGGCAGCAGGAAACCAGAAATTACACTCCTTAAAATGTTCAAGAGGTTTCCTCTGAAAGCACCCGTGGCATTGTAATTAAGGCTACTTTCACACTAGCGGCATGGACCTCCGGCAGGCTGTTCCATCGGGTAAACAGCCTGTTGGATCCGTCCTGCCTCTAGTGAACGTGTGCCCCCGGACTGCCGCTCCGTGCCCATTGACTATAATGGGGGCAGGGGCAGAGTTCCGGCAGAGGCACGGAAGCCCACGACGAGAGGCTGCCGGAATAAATGTCGAACATGTCGTAGTTTTATTCCGGCAGCCTCTCGCTGTGCGCTGCCATGCCTCTGCCAGAACTCCACCCGCCCCCATTATAGTCAATGGGGACGGAGCGGCAGTCTGGGGGGCACACAGCCCGCTGGAGGTCTGTGCCGCTAGTGTGAATGTAGCCTAAGTGGTGATACCTGCTTGACTGAACATAGTTACATAGTATGTAAGGCCTGTTATCCTGCAAGTTAATCCAGAAGACAGCAGTTCACATCCCTTCAAAGCTTCTGTTAGGGTAGGTGCACATGGAGGATTTTGTGTCACGGCCATGGCTATGACCGTGACTCTTCAACCGCATGTGGTTGTCAGCGGTTTTGGTTTTGTTGTCAATCACAGGTGAGGGCACTGGTATTTGCCTCACCTGTGGTTGCCGCTGACAACGCTAGTCTGGTCGCAGCTTTCCTGCTGTGCATGCGGTTGCACCTAGCAACCTCTATGTTAGGTGTCTGTGTGTTGTGTGCACTGTGTTATGTCTGTGTGCACTCTGTGTTGTATGTCTGGTGTGCACTGTAGTTTATGTTTGGTGCGCACGGACATCGTCCTTTCACTGTGGCTGCCCGTGGCAACGTTTGGTATTATGTACAAGTGGTGGCAGTGTCTCGGCCTTTGGGCTGTCTCCCAGGACGGCTGCCACCCATGTCGTTGCCAGCGGCAACAGCCACAGGGTGATCTTAGTTTGGTCACTTCCCCTGTATGTTTGGTGTTTTCCTTTCCTGTGGTGCTGGAAGGGTTAACCCTCTTCCCAGTGTGTGTGATGTCACTGGGTGTGTCTGTCCGGTGGGTGTGGCCATTTAGCCCTATAAAGCTTGTGTCTGGAGCACTGCTCAGTAGGTTGCTTTCAGTCATGCTTGGCTGAAGCAGCCTCCTGTGTATTCCATCCTTCTTGTAAGGGCCACCCTTCCGGTCATAAGTTTATTTCCTTTGATGTGTTGTATGTCTTTCCTTGTGTTTTAGTGCAGCTATGGATCTGGGTCCCTGTGTGTGGATGCGTGGTGATCTTCAGCATGCCAGCACAGGGATCCAGTCAGCTAGGCTGAGACAGGTAGGTGTGGAACTGTGTGGGTTCACCTGTCTTATCCATAGACCTGTTTATGTCCCCTTTCTTCATGCTGCTTGGCCAGTGAGACTCCTGCTCCTCCGTGTCTAGGAGGAGTGGGTTGCCTTTACTCTGTCTCTAGTTCAGGGCCGACTTGAGGGCTTGTAGGGACTATAAGGTTCCAGCGTATGAGCCCTCCTACCATCAAGGTCGGCTCATGCAGACAGGAGACAGGGTCAGCGTTAGGGACGCATTAGGAGGTGACCTGCTCCCTAATTCTGTGGTCCTGGCCTAGTAGCGACCGGACATTTTACATCATCGCACGGCTGAGGATTTCCCCCATCCTCAGCCGTGACATTTTGTTGACGACACAATCCTCTGCGTGTCACACATCAGAAATCGCTGCACTGTGCCATAGCTTCTTCTCTGAGTTCTCAACGTTTAGCTCCATTGAATGGAGCCAAATCACGAACGGGCTCCCGATCCGGCTTAGCTTGGGGTCCACACAGTAACCGCACTAAGAATAGACCTGTCCTGTATATTCTTCGTGTTTTCTTAAAAATGATGCGGTAAAAACCTTGGGCCCTTGAACTGCGGCAATACCTCCTATTCAGACCAATTGGAGGCGGTTTTAGAGCAGATTTGGCCTGGTTTTCGGCACCAAGTTCATGCTGTTACCAAAATCTTTCATCTAAAGCTACGCTGAGGTGAAGCATTTATAGTGTTGAGCAAATCGAAGTTAACAGAGTGGACTTTAATCAGAATTTCAGGAAAAATGTGATCCGCTGCAAAGCCAAATTTCATCATGCTTCGTGGTAACATACTTGCCTCATCAATTTGGACATGAAGAGACTTTCACAGACATCTTGATTGCAGAAACTGCATGAAATTTTGCTCGGGGTGACGTATGATGTCACCACGCCTGGCATCATCACGTCACCAGGTGAGATTTTGCCCGGTGTCTTCAATTAAGAAGGCCGCAATGGGATTCACACTGCTGAACTGGAGGAAAAAAGAAAAAAGAAAGTAGTAGACCCTCCAGAAAAGTACCAACTGGCAAGAAGATTATTAAATCCACACTAACATTGCTTCCTATAGTAGGCAAAGTCCTTTTACTACAAAGCCGCTGACAAACAGAAGAAAGGCTGCCTTTTCATTGAAGTGTGTCTATATAACAAGCTTCCCCATACCAAGTCTCCGACACACAGTCGTTCGGGAGAGAAAGCAGCCGTAACGGAACTTACCTGCTATACAAAGAGCAGACGAGCCGCCGCAGTGCCAGGCCACCGACTCCCTGACTGACGGCTCCGGTGGAGTCAGATACCCGATCCGGGCACCGGGAGTACCCCTGACTATTCATCAGCATCCCTACGATTCCTGAGGTTGCCGCTCCGTGGGGACCCTTCACCTACAGCCGAGAACCCCCTGCTAACGTCACCATCCCAACTGGTAAGCGCATTCAGTTAATCTCTATAGCCGGGCCCCAGACTGTGGTGAGAACAGAGCTTAGGGCACCGTGCCTAAGCGCAGGACTGTCCACATAAGAACTTGAAGGCTGCTGCCGGCTGCCAAGAAGCTCTCCCAACACCACTGTGGACCCTCATGCTGTAACAACAGGCAGGCTGCCATCTCCTACCTAATCGCACAGCTGGATAATAACATCAGCAAAGTGGTGCAGACACCTACACTTGCTCTACACCGCATCTCCTCTCTATCCAGGCGATAACATAACTGACTTCCCTGCAGAACACACTATTCTTTAATAGGCTAAGCCTAAATTTTTACAGATCTCTGATTAGAGACCGACAAACCCATCTCTTAAAGGGCCCCTGACCCAATTTTTCTCTCACGCCATAGTGACTCTCCTGCAAGCGAATTAGCCTACTAGAGCACTATGTTTGCATAATCCCTCATTGACTGGCCGATGAGGGCCAACAACAGCGAGTGATCGACAAAAGCTATACTGCCTGTTTCAAGATATATCGGGTCCATCCCTGATTACTCACAGATATGGTCAAAATTGGACCGGGGAAATCCAGAACAACCTCCACTACAAAAGTTTCTGGCTCCCTAGACTCTTATATGCAAAGACCTCAAGGGGCCTCCTCAACCAAACACACTCCTGCACAGATTCCCATAGAAGATAAAAAACGTGATCATACTCCACGTGACACCTCAGACATGGATAGCGACACAGAAGAATTTCAGGAGGACAGGGGCCTCCCAATTTCAAGAAACTTTCTGGGAAAAGCCCTCTCTAAGGCCTTGGAACCAGTGCTCAAAGAGCTACAAGACATAAAACAAGATGTCAGAAGCATCGGTAACAGAGTCGAACAACTAGAGAATGTCCAATCTCAAATTGTCTCCTACACTGAAGCAGCGACAGCCTCATTCACCTCCTGCCAATCACACATGAACAAGATTGTAAATTGGATGGAGGATCAAGAAAATCGGGCCAGACGCAACAACTTACGGATCAAGGGAATCCCAGAGTCTTTCCTTCCAGAAACCCTTCCTGACACTGTTAAACAAATCTTTATGGCAATCTTAGGAGATAACTACCCGCTGGAGATCTCCATTGAAAGGGCTCATAGATCCCTCAGAGCCAAACCTTCACCAAAAGAACCTCCCAGAGACGTTATATGTCATCTGTTTAATTCCAGAGTTAGAGATGATATATTGTGACTAGCTCGCACAAACCCTCCTAACCCACTAGAGGGCTCTGCAATATCTATTTTTCAAGATCTAGCAAGAGTCACACTTTCTAAAAGAAACATCTTGAGGCCTCTCACAGAAATCCTACGGAGAAGAAACATCCCATACAAATGGCTTTTCCCCTTTGGCCTTTCTCTCTCACATGAGGGTAAAAGGTACATCCTTAGAAACCATATGGAGCTACCAGATCTCCTCACACACCTCAACATCTCGGACGTCGACATCCCGGATTGGTCCCCGATCCAAGACGTCACAAGTCTACCCACGATCCCTCCTCCCACTCCTTGGGAATCTACAGGATCAGAAAAAAGAAGTAAAAGCCGGAAGAGACAAGGGAAGATGACTCCCAGAAGGATCGAGATGGACCCGACCTGAGACCCATCAAGACAGGGTTACATACTCATCTTGAGAATCACTAAGATATAACCATTTTTTGTCCCCAACTGTCTACTGATATATTGTTGGTGTCCCCCCCATATAATGGAGGTGGGGACTAGGGAGGTCCCGACCCGGTCCGATATTATCCTTTTCTGTTCCCCACTTTTCCCGGAATTTTAGCCCAGGCATCTTGGTCCCTTATAATGACTGAGCTTCCTGGTGCTCGGGGTCCTCCCTCCTCCCCTCCATCCTACTGCCTTTTCAGGCAGTCCAATTGGGGTATACTATGCTACCTTTTCACTTGCCACTATGTTATATTTTCTTCATGTCACTCTATTACTAGATGATGTAGCCGGGTCACAGGGAGGGGGACCGGAACGATGGGTTACCTTTGCCTCCCGTCGTGTCGGTCCTGACACTTCCGCCCTACTAATCCCAACACTCCCGATAACTAGGTGGATCCCCCACGAACTATCTTATAGTTCCTACCCCTCTTAGATTGAGGCCTCTGGGCCCCGCAGGCAACACCAACATTCTCTATTCTTGATTGTTTGTTCATTACTCACACAACAGTGCTCTTTTCTGCCATGACCCTCATGGCTACCAGTTTGCATGATTGTGAACTTTTGTCATATGTTGTTACCAGCTATGATATTTGTATCAGGCTATGTTGATATTTGTATGTTCTCAATGGTTCTAACCCCTTTCCATACCCATTCACTCCCTCCCCCCCTCACACCCTACGCTTCAACCCCTAAAGGCGCTGGGCATATCCAACAAACTTATCTCCAGACCACATTTTCTTTAAAGATTCAGTCTAAACCCCCTTACAAATGGCCAACATAAAATTTACCTCTTATAATGTCAGAGGTCTTAACGCAGCAGTAAAACGCAGCCAAATCCTGCACGCCTTGAAAAAAGCCCACTCAGATATTATTTTCCTTCAAGAAACCCACTTTAGGGAGGAGAAGACACCGGCCTTGCATGGGCACTTCTATGATAAATGGTACCATTCACACACCCCTACCAAAAACTCAAAGGGAGTAGCCATTGCTTTTTCAAAGCGGGTATCTTTTGATCTAGGCCTCCAACAAAAAGACAAGGATGGCAGATTATTGATCCTGGTCGGGAAATTAGAGGGCATACCAGTCACATTAGCTAACCTATACGCCCCAAACACAAAACAAGCCCCTTGGCTACGCGATGTTCTTACGCTAATAAACGGCATCTCACAAGGTCTGTTAGTAGTCGGCGGGGACCTCAATGTAGCTCTAGACCCATTGTTGGACACGTCCACGGGTAAATCTGCTGTATCCCACAGGGCAATCAACCATATAAAGAATTCCCTCCAACTTCTCTCCCTAAGAGACACATGGCGTTTTGACCACCCCACAGACCGAGATTACACCCTATACTCAACTCCGCATAACTCCTACCACAGAATAGACTATTTTTTTCTACAACAATCCTCATTACCCAAACTCCGTTCTACTGATATCGGCGCTAGTGTACATTCCGACCATTCCCCCATAGAAATGTCCTTGCTCATCACAAGCACTCCCCAGGTTAAACCCCCATGGAGGCTTAATGAAACATTATTATCAACCCCCTCGATACACACTAAGATTATGGCACGACTAGAACTATATTTTCAGCAAAACAGAGACAAAGGCACTGCAATCCCTTATGTCTGGGAAGCACATAAGGCTACTGTCAGAGGGGAATTCATATCAGCAGGTTCGTTCCACAAAAAGCAAAGAGACCAAAAAATATCATCATTATACTCCGAAATACTTAAATTGGAAAGACTTCACAAAAAATCCCTTTCCACCCCCCATCTCCAGAAACTCACCGAAGCCCGTCTCCAACTCAAAGATACACTGAACGCATCTTCCGCAAAAATTTATATGTCATCCAAGCACGCTTTTTTCGCTCACGGAGACAAATCTTCAAAACTAATGATGTCCCTTATCAAACGTAAAAAACCCCACACAAATATATCAGAGATCAGACAGGACTCAGGTAAAATTACATCTGCCCCATCAGACAAAGAGTCTGAATTTATACGATTTTACACCTCCCTGTATCAACTCCCCTCAGAAGCTGGAGAGCATGGCCAGAGTTCACGTAAATCAGCCATCACGGAATTCCTCTCACGACTTGACCTCCCCAAACTAAACCCCAAGTTTCATTCATCCCTACTTAAGCCTTTTTCTATAACTGAAGTCCGAACTGCACTTAAAAAATGTCCTAAGAACAAAGCCCCAGGTCCAGATGGTCTACCTAGCTCCTATTATGATTCATTCTCCTCAGTCCTCCTCCCTCAACTAACGGACACGCTAAATTCGTATCTCTCGGGTTCAAATATCCCCCAACAAGCTTTAGAGGCTTACATCACGCTTATTCACAAAGAAGGCAAAGATCCGGCTAACTGCGGTAGTTATAGACCCATCTCACTCCTGAACACAGATTTAAAACTATACGCAAACCTCTTAGCTAGCAGACTCAAACCTATAATCCCCGACTTGATCTCTCCCGAACAAGTTGGATTCGTGTCCGGTAGAGAGGGAAAGGACAATACCATGAGGATCCTTTCGTTAATCCAAACTGTATCACATAATAAACAACCGCTGGTGTTACTTGGGACAGACGCGGAAAAGGCTTTTGATAGGGTTGACTGGCTCTTTATGAAACGAGTCCTGCAACACTTTGGATTCCCCCAGGCCTTCATTGATGCGATCTTTGTCATGTACTCCAGCCCCACAGCCAGGTTACGCATTAACAAATCTCTCTCAGCCCCTTTCCACATAAAGAACGGGACCCGCCAAGGCTGCCCACTATCCCCAATCCTATTTATATTATCTTTGGAACCCCTACTGACGGCCATTAGATCACATCCAGACATTAGAGGTTTCAAAGATGGCACCCGGACACATACTACGGCTGCATATGCCGATGACATCTTACTAATACTGACCGACCCTACCTCTGCTTTCCCCGCCCTCCAAACGCTATTTAAAGAATACGGACAGATTTCTAACTTTAAAATTAACACTACAAAATCGGAAGCTCTCGGTTTTAATCTACTCAGCAAAGAGGCAGAGATGCTCCAATCACACTATCCATACCATTGGCCTAAAACCCACATCACATATCTAGGCCTAAAAATCAGCTCCTCATGGAAAGATCTATATACCCTAAATTACCCCCATTTTACCAAAATTCAAATCAACTTTAGATTCCTGGGCCCTACCATTTTTATCATGGATGGGTCGTAAAAATCTAATTAAAGCTATCCTTCTCCCTAAACTACTGTACCTTTTCCAAACTCTTCCCATTTCACTTCCCGCACAATTCTTCAGAAATATCAGGAGACTGATTAGCAACTATCTTTGGCGAGGCAATAGACCCAGGCTGAGCCACAACCTGTTGGTTCAACATAAATTAAGAGGAGGTTTGTCCCTACCCGATTGGAGACACTACTACGATGCTGTACATTTATCCAGAATAGTTCAGTGGCTACGCGACGGCGACAGAAGACTCAGCTTTACATTAGAATTACAACTCGCTAAATTCCCACTAAGATCCCTTCTATGGCAATACGATAACGACTCCAATAAACCTCTTAGCCAACTCTCCTCGAATTCCATCACCCAAACCACCTTAAAGATCTGGAATAAGTATAAAAAAGTTATCAGCCCCAACCTCTCCCCTCTGATGACATTAGCAGACATTTCAGAACTGTATCTTCCAAAGTTTAAAGAAATAAAACTAAATCTTCCAGAACTAAACAAAATACCCCTCATTAACTTCCTCAATAATGTCCCTGGAGAGGACCCATTAGATAAAACATCCCTTCAACATATACAAAGATTGCACATAACTAAACTCATATCGCCTTACCTACGCCATGCCGGTACCCCAAGGGTCCTTACCCCCTTTGAAGAATTATCTTCACATTTAAAACCGCCACCACACCTTCTTTCAAAAGTGTATTCTATATTACAAATAATTAATTCCCCTACAGACAGGCACTATATCTCAGAGTGGAGTAAAGATCTCGCTACCACATGGACTCCGCAGGAATCCAAACAGATTTACAAGTACTCCCACGGCATCTCACGCTGCATAAAATTACAGGAGAATTCTTTTAAACTCATCTCTAGATGGTACCGAACCCCAGTCAGGCTTAAACAAATGGGCTGCCTTGACACAGATGTGTGCTGGAAATGTAATTCTGCACAAGGCTCATACTTACATATGTGGTGGTCATGTCCTGTCCTAATCCCATTTTGGTCTGAAGTCCTGAAAGTATCCAGACAAATCTGCTCCCTAACCTCAGATCCTAAACCAGTCTCCATCCTTCTTAACATTAGATTAGAGGATATCCCTGCCCGGAAAAGGATTCTTTTCCAACACCTCATGGCTGCAGCCAAATCCTTAATACCACAACATTGGAACCAACCAAAAGCCCCTAATGTGGCTCATTGGCTACAAAAGGTTAATTTCATCTACCTAATGGAAGAATTGTCAGCGTGGGAATCACGTTCTCATCATAAATTTCAAAGAATTTGGCAGGACTGGATCGAGTTCCGGTCATCCTCTCAGGTCTTGCAACAACTCACATCTCTTTCACAAATCGCTGTGGTCTGACATTAAACTTTTAAACCTCTGATCTGGATCCCAGCCCTCTCATCTTCCTTCCTCACTCCTTCCCTCCCCTTATCCCAATGCCATCTCCTATTCCCTATTTCTTTCCCTATCCCTTGTTATATTATGCACTATGTTTATGGTTGCATACTCGATACATAGTTATACTGTATTAGATCTCAGCCTTGTGGTCTTATCTGCACTATCACTCACCAACATTAGGTAGACACCTCACAGTATTGGTCGTGCTTGACATTGGCCAGCACTTTATTTTACAGGGCTTGTACCTCATGGTCGCGCCCTCACATTATATTATTTCGTTGCAGCTATGCGCTTCAAGGGCTTTTCCTCTAATTCCACTAGATGGTTGGGTTACTCTATCCCGGCCCCTTCTTCACAGAGCGATTTGATATGACACTTATTCACCATGTTGTTGTAACATTATAAAGCCTCATGGATTATGTATCTTGTATCACAAATGTTTATTTGTCCCCATTGTATTCTGTTTGCGTGATGGAATTATTATAAAATTAATAAAAAGAAAATTGAAAAGAAAGAAGGCCGCAATGCCAGCAAATGAATAAGGTAAGTATTTTTTTTTAACCCCTGAAAGGCCTAAATTGTAGCCTTAGATGCCGCAATCGGCGATGAACGCGGCATATAGTGGTTCAATGGGGGGGGGCAGCGCAATTGCCATTCCCCATTATTGCATCTGCTACATACAAACAGGGGTGCACCTAGTCTTTCTGCTGCCTGAGGTGAAAACTGAAACGGCCCCCCCATGCCAATTTCTTAACCTAACCCCTTTGCCACAATGAAAGCGCTCATTGCCCATGGCCCTTCCGCTGCCCCCCTCTTGCCCCTATCTGGTGCTGCCTGAGGTGATTGCCTCACCTGGCCTCATTGGTGGTGCGCCCCTGCATACAACGAAATGCGCTCTGTGACAAATTACTTTGTGATTAATCAAATTTCTTAGTGAAATTCGGTGAAGCAACCAAATCAAATTTTTCATAACTTCACTCATCTCTAGTTATCATCCCCCAGGGGCAAAAAGAAATAAGACTTCTCTCCAAGAGGGCAGCCACGTTACACCACGTTATACCCCTTCGTATGAATGTTCCAATACATATAGACATGTACTATAGTTAGTGAGATTAGGCTGAGCTTTAACCACCTCCGGACCGCCTAACGCAGATGTGCGGTCCGGAGGTGGCAGCCCTGCGCAGAGTCACGCATATATGCGTCATCTCGCGAGGGCGGGATTTCCTGTGAACGCGCGCACACAGGCGCGCGCGCTCACAGGAACGGAAGGTAAGCGAGTGGATCTCCAGCCTGCCAGCGGCGATCGCTCGCTGGCAGGCTGGAGATCCGAATTTTTTAACCCCTAACAGGTATATTAGACGCTGTTTTCATAACAGCGTCTAATATACCTCCTACCTGGTCCTCTGGTGGTCCCTTTTGTTAGGATCGACCACCAGAGGACTCAGGTAGGTCAGTACAGTCGCACCAAACACCACACTACACTACACCCCCCCCCCCGTCACTTATTAACCCCTTATAAACCCCTGATCACCCCATATAAACTCCCTGATCAACCCCCTGTCATTGATCACCGCCCTGTCATTTATCAGCCCCCTGTCAGGCTCCGTTCAGACGTCCGCATGATTTTTACGGATCCGATCCATGTATCCATGGATCCGTAAAAATCATGCGGACGTCTGAATGGAGCCTTACAGGGGGGTGATCAATGACAGGCGGGTGATCACCCATATACACTCCCTGATCACCCCCTGTCATTGATCACCCCCGTCATTGATCACCCCCCTGTAAGGCACCATTCAGACGTCCGCATGATTTTTACGGATCCATGGATACATGGATCGGATCCGCAAAACACATGCGGACGTCTGAATGGAGCCTTACAGGGGGTGATCAATGACAGGCGGGTGATCACCCATATACACTCCCTGATCACCCCCCTGTCATTGATAACCCCCCTGTAAGGCTCCATTCAGACGTCCGCATGCGTTTTATGGATCCGTAAAAAATCATGCGGATGTCTGAATGGAGCCTTACAGGGGGGGTGATCAGTGACAGGGGGGTGATCACCCTGATTACCCTGATCACCCCCTGTCATTGATAACCCCCCTGTAAGGCTCCATTCAGACGTCCGCATGCGTTTTGTGGATCCGATCCATGTATCCATGGATCCGTAAAAAATCATGCGGATGTCTGAATGGAGCCTTACAGGGGGGGTGATCAATGACAGGGGGGTGATCAGGGAGTCTATATGGGTGATCACCACCCTGTCATTGATCACCCCCCCCTGGTAAGGCTCCATTCAGCCATTTTTTTTGGCCCAAGTTAGCGGAAATTTTTTGTTTGTTTTTGTTTTTTCTTACAAAGTCTCATATTCCACTAACTTGTGTCAAAAAATAAAATCTCACATGGACGCACCATACCCCTCACGGAATCCAAATGCGTAAACATTTTTATACATTTATATTCCAGACTTCTTCTCACGCTTTAGGGCCCCTAAAAAGCCAGGGCAGTATAAATACCCCACATGTGACCCCATTTCGGAAAGAAGACACCCCAAGGTATTCCGTGAGGGGCATATTGAGTCCATGAAAGATTGAAATTTTTGTCCTAAGTTAGCGGAAAGTGAGACTTTGTGAGAAAAAAAACAAAAAAAAATCAATATCCGCTAACTTATGCAAAAAAAAAAAAAAAATTCTAGGAACTCGCCATGCCCCTCATTGGATACCTTGCGGTGTCTTCTTTCCAAAGTGGGGTCACATGTGGGGTATTTATACTGCCCTGGATTTTTAGGGGCCCTAAAGCATGAGAAGAAGTCTGGGATCCAAATGTCTAAAAATGCCCTCCTAAAAGGAATTTGGGCCCCTTTGCGCATCTAGGCTGCAAAAAAGTGTCACACATGTGGTATCGCCGTACTCAGGAGAAGTTGGGGAATGTGTTTTGGGGTGTCATTTTACATATACCCATGCTGGGTGAGAGAAATATCTTGGTCAAATGCCAACTTTGTATAAAAAAATGGGAAAAGTTGTCTTTTGCCAAGATATTTCTCTCACCCAGCATGGGTATATGTAAAATGACCCCCCAAAACACATTGCCCAACTTCTCCTGAGTACGGCGATACCACATGTGTGACACTTTTTTGCAGCCAAGGTGGGCAAAGGGGCACCTTTCGGATTTCGCAGGCCATTTTGTACACATTTTGATTGCAAGGTACTTCTTACACATTTGGGCCCCTAAATTGCCAGGGCAGTATAACTACGCCACAAGTGACCCCATTTTGGAAAGAAGACACCCCAAGGTATTCCGTGGGGGGCACGGCGAGTTCCTAGAATTTTTTATTTTTTGTCACAATTTAGCGGAAAATGATGATTTTTCTTTTTTTTTCTTTTTTCCTTACAAAGTCTCATATTCCACTAACTTGCGACAAAAAATAAAAAATTCTAGGAACTCGCCATGCCCCTCACGGAATACCTTGGGGTGTCTTCTTTCCAAAATGGGGTCACTTGTGGGGTAGTTATACTGCCCTGGCAATTTAGGGGCCCAAATGTGTGAGAAGAACTTTGCAATCAAAATGTGTAAAAAATGCCCTGCAAAATCCGAAAGGTGCACTTTGGAATATGTGCCCCTTTGCCCACCTTGGCAGCAAAAAAGTGTGACACATCTGGTATCGCCGTACTCAGGAGAAGTTGGGCAATGTGTTTTGGGGTGTCATTTTACATATACCCATGCTGGGTGAGAAAAATATCTTGGTCAAATGCCAACTTTGTATAAAAAAATGGGAAAAGTTGTCTTTTGCCAAGATATTTCTCTCACCCAGCATGGGTATATGTAAAATGACAGCCCAAAACACATTTCCCAACTTCTCCTGAGTACGGCGATACCAGATGTGTGACACTTTTTTGATGCCAAGGTGGGCAAAGGGGCACATATTCCAAAGTGCACCTTTCGGATTTCACCGGTCATTTTTTACAGATTTTGATTGCAAAGTACTTCTCACACATATGGGCCCCTAAATTGCCAGGGCAGTATAACTACGCCACAAGTGACCCCATTTTGGAAAGAAGACACCCCAAGGTATTCCGTGAGGGGCATGGCGAGTTCCTAGAATTTTTTATTTTTTGTCGCAAGTTAGTGGAATATGAGACTTTGTAAGGAAAAAAGAGAAAAAAAAAAAATCATCATTTTCCGCTAACTTGTGACAAAAAATAAAAAATTCTAGGAACTTGCAGTGCCCCTCACGGAATACCTTGGGGTGTCTTCTTTCCAAAATGGGGTCACTTGTGGCGTAGTTATACTGCCCTGGCAATTTAGGGGCCCAAATGTGTGAGAAGTACCTTGCAATCAAAATGTGTAAAAAATGGCCTGCAAAATCTGAAAGGTGCACTTTGGAATGTGTGCCCCTTTGCCCACCTTGGCAGCAAAAAAGTGTGACACATCTGGTATCGCCGTACTCAGGAGAAGTTGGGGAATGTGTTTTGGGGTGTCATTTTACATATACCCATGCTGGGTGAGAGAAATATCTTGGCAAAAGACAACTTTTCCCATTTTTTTATACAAAGTTGGCATTTGACCAAGATATTTTTCTCACCCAGCATGGGTATATGTAAAATGACACCCCAAAACACATTCCCCAACTTCTCCTGAGTACGGCGATACCAGATGTGTCACACTTTTTTGCTGCCAAGGTGGGCAAAGGGGCGCATATTCCAAAGTGCACCTTTTGGATTTCACCGGTCATTTTTTACACATTTTGATTGCAAGGTACTTCTCACACATTTGGGCCCCTAAATTGCCAGGGCAGTATAACTACCCCACAAGTGACCCCATTTTGGAAAGAAGACACCCCAAGGTATTCTGTGAGGGGCATGGTGAGTTCCTAAAATTTTTTATTTTTTGTCGCAAGTTAGTGGAATATGAGACTTTGTAAGAAAAAATAAAAAAATAAAAATCCTCATCATTTTCCGCTAACTTGTGACAAAAAATAAAAAGTTCTATGAACTCACTATGCCCATCAGCGAATACCTTAGGGTGTCTACTTTCCGAAATGGGGTCATTTGTGGGGTAGTTATACTGTTTGGGCATTGTAGAACCTCAGGAATCATGACAGGTGCTCAGAAAGTCAGAGCTGTTTCAAAAAGCGGAAATTCACATTTTTGTACCATAGTTTGTAAATGCTATAACTTTTACCCAAACCATTTTTTTTTTTTGCCCAAACATTTTTTTTTTATCAAAGACATGTAGAACAATAAATTTGGTGAAAAATTTATATATGGATGTCGTTTTTTTTGCAAAATTTTACAGCTGAAAGTGAAAAATGTCATTTTTTTGCAAAAAAATCGTTACATTTCGATTAATAACAAAAAAAGTAAAAATGTCAGCAGCAATAAAATACCACCAAATGAAAGCTCCATTAGTGAGAAGAAAATGAGGTAAAATTCATTTGGGTGGTAAGTTGCATGACCGAGCGATAAACGGTGAAAGGAGTGTAGTGCCGAAGTGTAAAAAGTGCTCTGGTCATGAAGGGGGTTTCACCTAGCGGGGCTGAAGTGGTTAATAAGGAAAGAAATAGATAAGAATTACAAATGAGAGAAGCTCAAGATTTCTGTGGATTATTTGATGCATGTAATATCTGATATGTAATAATCCCACTCTTTAACCTTCTGCAGGTCTCACACCTCAGGTCGTACATATTCCATACTATTCTATCACAGTGGCTTCCAGTGTCGAGGTACAGGAGGGTCTCTGTGTCACGATTCCTTGTCATTTCACTGCTGACAGTAGAAATACATTCAGTGATTCATTTGGTTACTGGATGCGGATGCCTCAACAACCAAAATATGTCGTAGCCACTAATGATAAATCCAGTGCTGTGCAAAAGACAAACTTCAATCTGATGGGCAATCCAGATTCCGGAGACTGCACCCTGACCATAACTGATGCCAGTAGAGAAGATGAGGGGGTATATTATTTCAGATTTCAAGAAAGTAAAGACAATGCAGTGAAATATAGTTATTACAAAGTGACCACCGCTATTAAAGTTACTGGTAAGTGTGAGCGAATGTGTGATATCACTAGATATCGCTGTGATGTAGAGGTGACTACACCCTGACCATAACTGATGCCAGGAGAGAAGATGAGGGGGTATATTACTTTAGATTTCTGGAAGACGAAAATAGTGAAGTGAAATATTGTTATCATGGAGAAATGTCCACCTCTACTACCGTGACTGGTGAGCGAATGTGATGTCATCAGATACCGCTGTGATGTAGATGTGCACGAGGCTACAACTTATACAATAAGGAACACCTCCTGAAGCTCTACATGCTTCTATACTCCCTTCTACTGAGACAGCCACCATCATCATGAGCAGCTTGAATACGCCATATGTCATTCGGCCCCATTACCATGATTCTCCTCGGCCGCTCACTCTTGAATCTCCTTATACCTTAGGCATCTGCCACGTGCACATGACCACCTTTTCTAGCTCTCTTTCTATTGGCCTCCAGTTCTTTTTTTTAAATCACAGTTGAACAGAGTCCAGTAGAATTTATGTTAGTTCAGTCAAATTTCATAAATAGATTTTCATGAACTTTTTGGGAAAAAAATATAGCAACTGGATAGAATTCAATATAATAATGGCTGGTCCTATGATACAAATTTACATGGGAGATACTCCCACCAGTAATGATCACATCATTTCTACCACTGCTCCCACCACCCGAGCTTGCCCTAGGTCTGGCACTGCATTTGAGCCTGCACCAACAGAGTCCACTGCTGCAATGTGTAGCAACTGAGATTAGGCAAACTAGTCTGCGTTAAACAGAATATTTCTAATATCATTTTCAACAATTTTTCCCCCCAGAAAAATGCACAATTGGACACAGTCTGCAGCAAAAATATATGCTGCCAGTAATCCTAGAAAAAAAAAAAAAATTTGTATAAGGGTATAACTGTAAAAAAATTTAATAGATCCAGCACTTTGGAATTTAAAATAAAATGTAATTTTTAATTACAGGAATAAAAAAACTCCATTGTGTCCCTGTGGGGGGTGGCACATTTCGCGCAGGGCTTGATGAAGAGCAATCTGCATGAAATCCGTCCCCCGAGGACACCTTGAGAATTTATTTTTTATTTATTTAAATATTACATTTTATTTTAAATTCCAAGGTGCTGGATCTATTGAAAATTTGTTACTAAAGTCTCTCATGACCCTAGATCTGGGAGATTCATCCGTGCTGCCTTTTTCTTCATATTATATCAGTGTCTGGATTACACAAATTTAGGGTGAGCTATGCAAAAAAATATATTTTGGTTTTCCTTATAACTGTAAAAGCTTTGCCACAGGTTTTTGGAAACAAAAAGGCACAATTGAGCAATGTCTGCAGCAAAATATTTGCTGCCAGTGATGCTGGGAATACACTTATTTGTACACTTATTAGATGTAGAAAATTTGCAACAGGTTTTTGGAAATAAAAGGTGCAAAGGCACAATAAAGGCAGTAAAATATACAGTATGCCGCCTGTAATGGAGGAAAGTACAATTATTACCTGTAGAAGTGTTGCAACAGGTTTTTGAGTGAAAACAGACTGGCTTTATTTATGTCCCAAAAACTGGACCAAACTGCACCAAATTGCATATCGGTAAGTCAAGTGCTTCCAAAGGTTTTAGTCTGAGTTTCAGCTCTCTGGGACCTTCCATTTTTTCAGCATTTTGGGGACACTGCGGATATCACTGTTATGGGTGCACTGTGGATGTGTCACCGCCAGACATCTGAGAAGCTCTGACAGACGTTCTTCAGAACCTCCTGCTTGAGGTTCTTTTGTTTTGCTTTCGTTTTGTCATCTCGTTTTCCTCTCTCAGCTGTCATCTAGTTGCACTGATTGCATCCCTTTAAATCCCCTCCTATACTGCATCACTTTGCGGTTTATACAACTTCCTGGAGTGTGTACATGCTGGATGCTACAACTGATACTTCTACAGATAAGTCTGTTCATTAATTTGTGTTTTCCTGTTTGCTTCATCCTAGGTGACCCTGACTCCCTACGTATTAAGTGTAGGGAGCCAGTGGTAGTGTCCCCTCACTATTATAGGGTGTTCAGGTGTCATACAGTCAAGGCACGAGGGCATGCAATTTTCTATCATAGAGATCTTTTCATGGGCTGAGAAGACAGGTAGAGTTTCAGGGCCTAAATAGGGGTCACCCTTTTGTTCCTTAGTTTCGGATCAAGCCAGTCGGATCCTTATTTGTAGCTTCTTGTTTTCTGTTACACCATCCGTGACAGGATGTCACTGGTTTGGGGACACTGTTGAGGTCACTGTTATGGGGCAGTGTGGATGTCACTGTTAGGGGGACACTGTGGATGTCACTGTTATGGGGACACTGTGGAGGTCACTGTTATGGGGCAGTGTGGATCTCACTGTTAGGGGGACACTGTGGATGTCACTGTTATGGGGGCACTGTGGATGTCACTGTTATGGGGCACTGTAGAGGTCACTGTTATGGGTGCACTGTGTATATCACTGTTATAGGGGCACTGTGGAGGTTACTGTTATGGGGGTATTATGGATGCCACTGTAATGGGGGTATTATGGATTTCACTGTTATGGGGGCACTGTGGATGTCATTGTTTGGTGGTCTCTGTGGATGTTACTGTTATGGGGGCACTGTGGATGTCACTGTTATGGGGGCACTGTGGATGTCACTGTTATGGGGGCACCGTGGAGGTCACTGGTATGGGGAGCACTGTGGATGTCACTATTATGTTGGCTCTGTAGATGTCACTATTATGGTGACACTATGGATGTCACTATTATGGGGCCTCTGTGGATGTCACTTTTATGGGTACACTGTGGATGCCATTGTTTGGGGGCACTGTGGATGTCATTGTTATGAAGGCACTGTGGAGGTCACTGTTATAGGGGCCTCTGTGAAGTCACTATTATAGATGTCACTGTGGATGTCACTGTGATGGGCTGCTGTGGAGGTCACTGTTATAGGGTGCTGTGGAGGTCACTGTTATGGGTGCACTGTGGAAGTCACTTTTATAGGGTGCCGTGGGGATCATTGTTACTGGGTAATTCTGTATTTATATATATTATTACGTTAATCAGGCTACCTTCCAAAGTATATCTTCCTAATCCCATCTTCACTTACAATTTCACCCATGCATCTTTTATACTTTGGAACTTTTTTCTCCAACACTTAAAATTTTTCCCACAATCCTAACAATTAGAAGCCACATAGAAACATAGAATGTGTCGGCAGATAAGAACCATTTGGCCCATCTAGTCTGCCCAATATACTAAGTAGTATCGATAGCCCCTGGCCCTATCTTATATGAAGGATGGCCTTATGCCTATCCCATGCATGCTTAAACTCCTTCACTGTATTTGCAGCTACCACTTCTGCAGGAAGGCTATTCCATGCATCCACTACTCTCTCAGTAAAGTCATACTTCCTGATATTACTTTTAAACCTTTGCCCCTCTAATTTAAAACTATGTCCTCTTGTAGCAGTTTTTCTTCTTTTAAATATTCTCTCCTCCTTTACCTTGTTGATTCACTTTATGTATTTAAGTATTTGATGTAAGCAGATTGTCCCCTCATGCAGATCTGACAGAAGAACCTGTCATCTCGGATGTTGGATCACTGATTGCTGGTGTGAATAAGACAGTGACCTGCGCTCCCTTAAGAAACTGCCCAGGGAATTCCTTAGCTTTCCAATGGAAGAAGAGTAATGTGGCTGGAATCTGGAAGAATTCATCTACAATTACATTTACCCCATCTATAGAGGATGACCAGGAAACAATCACATGTGAGATGACAAGCTCCAGCGGGAACACAACTCTAAAACACATTTATCTTAATTTTGACTGTAAGTACATATTGGTTTTACAGATATTCTTCAATCTTAAATTTTTGCCTCTTAAGCTTCCTCAAGTTCTTTGCACCAAGCAATGGCTACTATTCTTTCAATTCATATCATTTGTCAATATCATGTTGAAAAAACAGATTTTTTTCTCACTTCCAAAGAGGTTGTCCAACTAGAAAATGTTGAATAAAATTAATTAAACATATAAAGAATGACTAGAAAAAATAAAGTCATAATAACCTTACCGATCTGTCACTTGTCCTGCTCAACACTTTTCCATTCCCCCTCTGGTCTCTGCTTCGTAGTCTTTCTCACAAGAAATGTGACCATTATTCCAATTACTGGGCACAACAGTGACCAACTTCATCCAGGGACTTGCTTAATGGTCAAATTATTATGTTAGGTAGGACCAGTGGCGTACTAAGGGGGGGGCGGGGGGGGGGCGGGCCGCCCCGGGTGCCACTCACAAGGGGGGTGCTGACGCCGGAGTCACCCGCCCCCGGCTCCATCCACTGCGGCGACCGTGCGCCGGCTTCGGTCCAGTGGAAGAAGAATTATTGCGGCGGCAGGCGGCGCGCGACGTGACGACGTCACGACGCTGACGCCGCGCCGCCGCCTTCACGGATCAGAAGGATCCCATCCATGATCCAGCTATTATACCAGCGCAGCGGTCGGACGGCCGGACGGCGGGGGGCATCATCAAAATAAAAGTTAAGTAAATAATTGTGTAATTAAGGGGGGGGGGGGGGTCGGGGTGTACCGTGTAATTAAGGTGGTGAGGGAGGGGGTGTAATTAAGGGGGGGGGGGTTTGTTATTAAGGGGAGAAGAGAGGGTGTAATTAAGGGGGGGGTGCAGGATTTGTTCATTTTATTGATGGGGATTTGGATTTTTTTTCTTTTTGGTGCAGATGGAAAGTGATTTTTTTTAAGGGGGTGCAGCCTGCACCCCCTTAAAAAAAATCACTTTCCATCTGCACCAAAAATAAAAAAAATCCAAATCCCCATCAATAAAATGAACAAATCCTGCACCCCCCCCCCCTTAATTACACCCTCTCTTCTCCCCTTAATAACACCCCCCTTAATTACAACGGAAGGTAAGCGAGTGGATCGCCAGCCTGCCAGCGGCGATCGCTCGCTGGCAGGCTGGAGATGTGATTTTTTTTAACCCCTAACAGGTATATTAGACGCTGTTTTGATAACAGCGTCTAATATACCTCCTACCTGGTCCTCTGGTGGTCCCTTTTGTTTGGATCGACCACCAGAGGACTCAGGCAGCTCTGTAAAGTACAACAAAACACCACTACACTACACCCCCCCCTGTCACTTATTAACCCCTTTTGAACCACTGATCACCCCTGATCACCCCATTAGACTCCCTGATCACCCCCCTGTAAGGCTCCATTCAGAGGTCCGTATGATTTTTACGGATCCACTGATACATGGATCGGATCCGCAAAACACATGCGGATGTCTGAATGGAGCCTTACAGGGGGGTGATCAATGACAGAGGGGTGATCACCCATATACACTCCCTGATCACCCCCTGTCATTGATCACCCCCCTGTAAGGCTCCATTCAGACGTCCGTATGTGTTTTGCGGATCCGATCCATGTATCCATGGATCCGTAAAAATCATACGGACGTCTGAATGGAGCCTTACAGGCGGGTGATCACCCATATAGACTCCCTGATCACCTCCGTCATTGATCACCCCCCTGTAAGGCTCCATTCAGACGTCCGTATGATTTTTACGGATCCACTGATACATGGATCGGATCCGCAAAACACATGCGGACGTCTGAATGGAGCCTTACAGGGGGGTGATCAATGACGGAGGTGATCAGGTAGTCTATATGGGTGATCACCCCTCTGTCATTGATCACCCCCCTGTAAGGCTCCATTCAGATGTCCACATGTGTTTTGCGGATCCGAAAATTTGTAAAAATATTATTGAAAACATTGAAAAAAGTTTGTGCATGTTTTCTTAACTTTCTTGGGGGGGGGGGGGGGGTGCCAAACAAATGGTTCGCCCCGGGTGCCAAATGCTCTAGGTACGCCCCTGGGTAGGACCAGGAATTACAGACCTGTGGTGGAAACAGAAAGAATCCAGATGATAGTAGCTGGGGATCAATGAGGTGACTGTGACTTCTATCATCTTTTTCTCCCATACTAAGCATCTCTTTATTTTTTTTCGCACGGTTTAAAACATATTAACCAGCCAAGGTAAGACACCAAAAAAGAGAAAGTAGGGCTCGCACTAAATAGTATTATGAATATATAAATTTTATTAGTGTCTCTATATGAGACAAATCACAATTAAAACACATAGGAAACAATGGATGGTGAAAAATGAGCACACAGAATGACATGGAGCACGACCAAATTACTAAAAATGGCAAATAGATACAAAAATGAGTATATAGATATAGCACTAAGTGTGCATGTAAAGCAAATAGAATGTTAGTAATACATGTAATCAGGCAAAGCTATACAGGCTAGGTAATGATATCATACATAGTGAAACCAAAGTCTGCATATAAAGTGACCAGTGCACATAGTCAGAATAGATATATAGCCAACGCTGAGTAAATCATTATAACGCCATAAACCAACTACCTGTATAGTGCTCCAGCAACCCCGACGCACGTTTCACGCAAGGCTTCTTCAGGGGGAAGTGTGTGTGGAGGGGGGGGGCTAGTGGGGTGGTTTATATAGCCAAAATGACATGGCTAATGGACGCAGAGCAGCTGCATACGATTAGGGAGCAGGACATGTGTGGCCACACAAGGAAGTGACGCGATGCGTTCCAGCTTGGAACGCATTGCATCACTTCCGGTTCCTGTAGGTGGAACGCATGGTGGAACGCAAGACGTCACTTCCGGGATTCGGCAGGAGTAACAGGGTGAAGGGAAAGCTATGACCTACTGCGCTCCAGTATATACATGGAGCCTAACTGATAAATGGGGGAGCAAATGTAACTTATATTTATATTTTATAGAGCATGCCAGAGTGTATTAAGCCAGACTGTGGAAAAGACAACATACAGTACATCATATGGCACAATGAAAAACGGACCTCCTACAGCGCTAAATGACAAGCATGTTAATAAATAAAGTATATACATATATGTAATATATTACAATTAGGATGAGCAGAAAAGTGTATAGATGATAAAAAACCAATAAGTTGCACATAAAACGTATATATAAATATATACACATGTGGAAGCTTGTCCCCACACATGTGTGTATACAATGAATACCACAGAAGATACTACAGTGATATAAATATATAAAGTGACAAAAGTGAATAAGGTACAAGCACTGCTGTACATATAGGAAAGAGAACAGATAAGGTGTGTGAGTGCGCGTGGACGCACGTGCGCACAGGGGAAAACATGAGCGCACGCGAGTGCACGCGCACACAGACACATGCAAATACATGAGTGTGTAAGATAGATAATAATTTAAGACCTAATTATATGTAGATAAAGGTGAATGCAAAAGGTCCAAAAGGGGACGGTTGACAAATATATAATGTCCGTGCTGATAACGCCATGAAGTGAGAATACAGAAACATGGTCAATTAGTCTAGGAAGTAGATACATCTGTGGACCAGAATGGAGGGGAGAAGAAGAGCACGCCGAATCCCAGGTAACGATGGCAACCACACCTAAATAACTGACACAAGAGATATATAAGAAAAACGGAATTAAAAATCAGACTATGTAAAAGACAAATAAAACAAAAATTATAAAAACGAGTCAGCCAAAGAGAAGGCAGCCCTAAGGGATATTATACTAACCCTAAAAGCACCCAAGGTGGAGCCGTGCCAGGGAACAGACAAGACCCCACCAGTGGGCAGACACACACACATAAAATATGTAATCGCTCTAAGGAACACAAATAATAATACATAACCAAAATAAAGAGCTCAAGAAAAACCAGGAAGACCAACTACAACTCGAGGGTGAGGCCCCAAGGGCATTACGGCAAAAAAGGGGCAAAGCTTAAACCCTCATTTAAACCATGTGGGGTGACAGTATGCAATTGGAAGATCCACCTAGCCTCTCGTTGGGCTAGGAGGCGTTTCCAATTGCCACCCCTACTGCCCACAAAGACCCTGTCGATCCCCCTTACCTGGAGCAAAGAACTGTCGCAGGCATGATGTGTCTTGAAATGGCGAGGGATGGTCTTTAGGGCGATGTCATCTTCCTCAGTGGCAGCTGACTGTATCCCCAGCACATGTTCTCTCGTACGACGCCTCAATTCACGTGATGTGAGGCCAACATATAGAAGCCCACAAGGGCAGTTAGCAACGTAGACTACGCCGGTGGTACTGCAAGTGATGGTATGTGTAATTTGATAAATCTTCTGTCCAGCAGAATCAGTAAAAGAGGTGGTAGTGAGGATGTTTGCACATGCCACGCAATTGCCGCAGGGGCGGCAACCCCATTTTGGACCTTTAGAACCAAAAATGTGTGAGGGGGTGGCAGCCTGGTGATGGCTATGAACTAAGCCATCTCGTATGTTTCTGTCACGTCGAAAGGTTAAAGATGGCCTCGGAAGAAGGTGTTGTTTCAAAATGGGGTCCATACATAGGATGTTCCAATGTGTGTTTAGTGATTGCAGTACGGCACTGTGGCCTGAATTGTAGGTGGTGATAAAGCGTACCATGTTGTTCTGAGATTTCTTTATCTTCGGGCGCTGTTGTAGAAGGTCCTCCCTCACAGATCGTTTGGCTCTAAAGTATCCTTCAGAGAGGATTCAGTATAGCCTCTCTCTCTGAATCTGTTGGTCAACTCCTGGGCACGCTTCTCGAACAGGTCATCGTTTGAGCATATGCGTCTTAGCCGTAAAAATTGACCCGTAGGGATCCCTTCAATCAGTCTCCGTGGATGTGCAGAGCCAGCATGTAACAGACTATTTACTGAGGTGGGTTTGCGGTGCAGGTCGGTATAAATAAAGCCATGATGATCTACTTGTAGAAGGACATCCAGAAAATCCATGTCTTTTCGGCCAGATTTATAAGGTGAGGTGGATATTAAGCTGGTTTTTATTTAAGTTGGTCATGAAGGAGTCCAGCTCTCCAGTTGTACCCTGCCAAATCATAAGAACATCATCGATGTAGCGATTCCACATATGTACCCTGTCAATAGAAGGAACGGGGTCAGTCAGAAAGAGACCCCTCTCCCACAGCCCCAGGAAAAGGTTGGCGTAGGACGGCGCACAGGCCGCCCCCATTGCCGTTCCCTGGAGCTGTAGGTAGAAGGACCCCTTAAAAACAAAAAAGTTGTGCCGAAGGGCAAAATCCAAAATTTGGAGAATAAACGTAGCGTAATCACCTTCGACATCGGACATGGCCAGGAACTGCGACACTGCTGCCATCCCATCCTGATGGCTAATGGAAGTGTACAGTGATTCAACGTCGCAGGTAACAATAAGCATGTCATCCTCCAGTTGTATCCCATTTAGTTTACGCAGGATGTCACCAGTGTCTTTAAGGTAAGAAGGGAGATTCTCAACCAGAGGTCGTAACACATGATCAACCAGTTTACATATTGGTTCACATAGGTTATTGTTACCTGCGACGATCGGGCGGCCAGGCGGAGTGGAAAGCTGCTTATGCACTTTAGGTAGCAAATAGAAAGTGGGTATCATGGGGCAGGGTACAAGTAGACAACTGAGCTCCTTCTGACTGATGGTACCTCGATCATAGGCCGACTGTAAAATCTTATTCAAGGAATCCTGAAAAGAATTAAGAGGGTTAAATGTGAGTTTCTTATAACACACTGGGTTCTTTAGCTGACGAAAGGCTTCCTTCTCATATAATGTTACTGGCCAAACAACTATATTGCCCCCTTTGTCAGATGGCTTGATTACCAGATTTTTCATATTGCCCAATTGCTTAACCGCTGCACGTAGGTTACCATCCATATTACCATGTTGAAACTTGGTGGATGCCGTGGTCAAATCATTCGTAACCAGTTTCACAAAAATATCAATGTTGGGATACATGTAAATAGGAGGAAATTTTTTTGATCTGGGCATCAACACATTAGGCAGCCTACTTACTGGAGGATCTTGTTCATCCAGTAGATCACATAAATCCTGTATTGCTCTTTGTTCATCGGTCAGGGGGGACAGTGCAGGGTTGCCATCTTTGTGAAAAATCCTTTTAAAAACGAGATTCCTTGCAAATAAGTTCAGGTCCTTTATCGCTGTGAAAACATCAAATTTAGTAGTCGGGACAAAATTAAGGCCCAGACTCAAAGCCTCAAGTTGGGCCTCAGTGAGAACAGTATCAGAGAGATTAATTACCTGAGTTCTAGATGGGCCGGAATCACCTGTACGGTATCTTTTGTAGATTTTTTGATGGTTCGGTATATCCTTCCGTTTACCCCCGTACCTCGTGGAGCGGGGGGTGGCCACATCGTCACCTCGTGCCCCTTCAGCATCAGTTGAAGTATATGAGGAGACCGAGGCACTACGGCTCCTGGGCATGGTTTTGAATTGCTGCCATCGATACACCCGTTTCTGTTCATAGTCTTGACGATCCCTCTGAAATTTACTCGCCTTGCGATCCTTAATGAGTTTTTCCCATGCATCATGGCTGGTCTCCATTTCATTTTTGAAGGACTCCAATTCAGGACTGGATAATGACTGCTTTAGTTGGGCATCAATCGTGGTCAACTCCTTATCCAAGGTACTTAACATGGTCTCATTAGCTGATATTAGTAATTTTAGAAAGGTGTTAGAACATACATTGCAGGCTTCCTCCCATCTAGCATTTAAATGTTCCACTTCAAGACCATGTACAGCAGTGCTTGTACCTTATTCACTTTTGTCACTTTATATATTTATATCACTGTAGTATCTTCTGTGGTATTCATTGTATACACACATGTGTGGGGACAAGCTTCCACATGTGTATATATTTATATATACGTTTTATGTGCAACTTATTGTTTTTTTATCATCTATACACTTTTCTGCTCATCCTAATTGTAATATATTACATATATGTATATACTTTATTTATTAACATGCTTGTCATTTAGCGCTGTAGGAGGTCCGTTTTTCATTGTGCCATATGATGTACTGTATATTGTCTTTTCCACAGTCTGGCTTAATACACTCTGGCATGCTCTATAAAATATAAATATAAGTTACATTTGCTCCCCCATTTATCAGTTAGGCTCCATGTATATACTGGAGCGCATTAGGTCATAGCTTTCCCTTCACCCTGTTACTCCTGCCGAATCCCGGAAGTGACGTCTTGCGTTCCACCATGCGTTCCACCTACAGGAACCGGAAGTGATGCAATGCGTTCCAAGCTGGAACGCATCGCGTCACTTCCTTGTGTGGCCACACATGTCCTGCTCCCTAATCGTATGCAGCTGCTCTGCGTCCATTAGCCATGTCATTTTGGCTATATAAACCACCCCACTAGCCCCCCCCTCCACACACACTTCCCCCTGAAGAAGCCTTGCGTGAAACGTGCGTCGGGGTTGCTGGAGCACTATACAGGTAGTTGGTTTATGGCGTTATAATGATTTACTCAGCGTTGGCTATATATCTATTCTGACTATGTGCACTGGTCACTTTATATGCAGACTTTGGTTTCACTATGTATGATATCATTACCTAGCCTGTATAGCTTTGCCTGATTACATGTATTACTAACATTCTATTTGCTTTACATGCACACTTAGTGCTATATCTATATACTCATTTTTGTATCTATTTGCCATTTTTAGTAATTTGGTCGTGCTCCATGTCATTCTGTGTGCTCATTTTTCACCATGCATTGTTTCCTATGTGTTTTAATTGTGATTTGTCTCATATAGAGACACTAATAAAATTTATATATTCATAATACTATTTAGTGCGAGCCCTACTTTCTCTTTTTTGGTGTCTTACCACACGTGCTGGCTCTGCACGGGTACTCACTTTTGTGAGTCATTTTGGTGCTCATATTAACCAGCCAGACAATCCCTTGAATACAGAAGGAGGGAGAAGCAAATTTCTTGAAATCTGTTTTGGGTACAATTCTAAGAAATTGCTAAAAAAAAATCAATTCCGGTACAAATAGATTTGGCAAATAGTTATTTGATGCTCTGACGCTTCCTAAGACTATTTTATTTTAAATAAAAAATATTATTTAATGTAACAATTAGTGATTAGAGTTGAGCGAACACCTGGATGTTCGGGTATGAGTAGTTCGGCCGAACTTCCCGGTAATGTTTGGTTTCGGGATCGGAACTCGACCCGAACTTCGCCCCGAACCTGAACCCCATTAAAGTCAATGGGGACCAGAACTTTATGGCACTAAAAGGGCTGTAAAACAGCCCAGGAAAGGGCTAAAAGGCTGCAAAAGGCAGCACAATGTAGGCAAATCCCCTGCAAACAAATGTGGATAGGGAAATGAATTAAAATAAAAATAAAATAAATTAAAATTAACCAATATCAATTGGAGAGAGGTCCCATAGCAGAGAATCAGGCTTCATGTCACCCACCACTGGAACAGGCCACTGTCAGAAATTTAGGCCCCGGCACCCAGACAGAGGAGAGAGGTCCCATAGCAGAGAATCAGGCTTCATGTCATAGCAGAGAATCAGGCTTCATGTTACCCAACACTGGAACAGGCCACTGTCAGATATTTTTAGACCCCGGCACCCAGACAGAGGAGAGAGGTCCCATAGCAGAGAATCAGGCTTCATGTCATAGCAGAGAATCAGGCTTCACGTCACCCAACACTGGAATAGGCCACTGTCAGATATTTTTAGGCCCCGGCACCCAGACAGAGGAGAGAGGTCCCATAGCAGAGAATCAGGTTTCATGTCATAGCAGAGAATCATGCTTCATGTCACCCAACACTGGAACAGGCCACTGTCAGATATTTTTAGGCCCCGGCACCCATACAGAGGAGAGAGGTCCCATAGCAGAGATTCAGGCTTCATGTCATAGCAGAGAATCAGGCTTCACGTCACCCAACACTGGAACAGGCCACTGTCAGATATTTTTAGGCCCCGGCACCAATACAGAGGAGAGAGGTCCCATAGCAGAGAATCAGGCTTCATGTCATAGCAGAGAATCAGGCTTCATGTCACCTAACACTGGAACAGGCCACTATCAGATATTTTTAGGCCCGGCACCCAGACAGAGGAGAGGTTCATTCAACTTTGGGTTGCCCCGCCATATAATGGTAAAATGAAAATAAAAGGAGGATTGAATGAAGTGCACTGGAGTACAATAATTATGGTTAAGGGGAGGTAGTTATAAATGTCTATTCTGCACAAGGGATGGACAGGTCCTGTGGGATTCATGCCTGGTTCATTTTTATGAACGTCAGCTTGTCCACATTGGCTGTAGACAGGCGGCTGCGTTTGTCTGTAATGACGCCCCCTGCCGTGCTGAATACACGTTCAGACAAAACGCTGGCCGCCGGGCAGGCCAGCACCTCCAAGGCATAAAAGGCTAGCTCTGGCCACGTGGATAATTTGGAGACCCAGAAGTTGAATGGGGCCGAACCATCAGTCAGTAGGTGGAGGGGTGTGCACACGTACTGTTCCACCGTGTCAGTGAAATGTTGCCTCCTGCTAACACGTTCCGTATCAGGTGGTGGTGCAGTTAGCTGTGGCGTGTTGACAAAACTTTTCCACATCTCTGCCATGCTAAACCTGCCCTCAGAGGGGCTGGCCTTTACACAGCTGCGTTGGTGAACTCTTGCTCCTCCTCTGTCCTTGGCCTTGGGCTTCCACTTGTTCCCCTGTGACATTTGGGAATGCTCTCAGCAGCGCGTCTACCAACGTGCGCTTGTACTCGTGCATCTTCCTATCACGCTCCAGTGTAGGAAGTAAGATGGGCACATTGTCTTTGTACCGGGGATCCAGCAGGGTGGCAACCCAGTAGTCCGCACACGTTAAAATGTGGGCAACTCTGCTGTCGTTGCGCAGGCACTGCAGCATGTAGTCGCTCATGTGTGCCAGGCTGCCCAGAGGTATGGACAAGCTGTCCAATGTGGGAGGCGTTTCCCCCCAGCCACGCACCAGTGATGGGCCCGAGCTGCGTTGGGTGCCACCCCGCTGTGAACATGCTTCACCCTCATCCTCCTCCACCTCCTCCTCTTCATCGTCCTCCTCGTCCTCCAGTAGTAGGCCCTGTCTGGCCACATTTGTACCTGGCCTCTGCTGTTGCAAAAAACCTCCCTCTGAGTCACTTCTAAGAGACTGGCCTGAAAGTGCTAAAAATGACCCCTCTTCCTCCTCCTCCTCCTGGGCCACCTCCTCTTCCATCATCATCCTAAGTGTTTTCTCAAGGAGACATAGAAGTGGTATTGTAAGGCTGATAACGGCGTCATCGCCACTGGCCATGTTGGTGGAGTACTCGAAACAGCGCAACAGGGCACACAGGTCTTGCATGGAGGCCCAGTCATTGGTGGTGAAGTGGTGCTGTTCCGCAGTGCGACTGACCCGTGCGTGCTGCAGCTGAAACTCCACTATGGCCTGCTGCTGCTAGCACAGTCTGTTCAGCATGTGCAAGGTGGAGTTCCACCTGGTGGGCATGTCGCATATGAGGCAGTGAGCGGGAAGGCCGAAGTTACGCTGTAGCGCAGACAGGTGAGCAGCGGCAGGATGTGAACGCCGGAAGCGCGCACAGACGGCCCACACTTTATGCAGCAGCTCTGACATGTCGGGGTAGTTGTGAATGAACTTCTGCACCACTAAATTCAGCACATGCGCCAGGCAAGGGATGTGCGTCAAACCGGCTAGTCCCAGAGCTGCGACGAGATTTCGCCCACTATTGCACACCACCAGGCCGGGCTTGAGGCTCACCGGCAGCAACCACTCGTCGGTCTGTTGTTCTATACCCCGCCACAACTCCTGTGCGGTGTGGGGCCTGTCCCCCAAACATATGACTTTCAGAATGGCCTGCTGACGTTTACCCCGGGCAGTTGGTGGTGAAGGTGTGTGACTGACTGGATGAGCAGGTGGAAGAAGAGGAGGAGGAAGTCGAGTAGGAGGGCGAGGCTACAGGAGGCAAAGAATGTTGCCCTGCGATCCTTGGAAGGACGTGCACCAAACAGCTCTCCGCCTGGGGCCCAGCCGCCACTACATTTGCCCAGTGTGCAGTTAGGGAGATTTAGCATCCCTGGCCGTGCTTACTGGTCCACGTATCTGTGGTTAGGTGGACCTTGCCACAGATGGCGTTGCGCAATGCACACTTGATTTTATTGGATACTTGGTTGTGCAGGGAAGGCACAGCTCTCTTGGAGAAGTAGTGGCGGCTAGGAACCACATACTGTGGGACAGCAAGCGACATGAGCTGTTTGAAGCTGTCTGTGTCAACCAGCCTGAATGACAGAATTTCATAGGCCAGTAGTTTAAAAATGCTGGCCTTCAGATGTTTGTGAGATGGAGAGCTGAACGCTGCCGTGTGACACGGTGGAGATGCTTGGTGACGGAGGTGGTGGTGTTGGTGGTACATACTCTGTTTGCTGGGTGGCAGGTGCCAACATTCCTCCAGAGGCGGAGGAAGAGGCCAAGGCAGCAGCAGAAGAGGTAGCAGGGGTAGCCTGAGTGAGTTCCTTGTTTTTAAAGTGTTTACTCCACTGCAGGTGATGCTTTGCATGCAGGTGCCTGGTCATGCAGGTTGTGCTAAGGTTCAGAACGTTAATGCCTCACTTCAGGCTCTGATGGCACAACGTGCACTCAGGTCTTGTCATCAGCACATTGTTTGAAGAACTGCCACGCCAGGGAACTCCTTGAAGCTGCCTATGGGGTGCTCGGTCCCAGATGGCGGTGGCCAGTAGCAGGCGGACTCTCTTGGCGGCGGGTGTTTTGCTTTTGCCCACTGCTCCCTCTTTTTCTATGCTGTTGGCTCGGTCTCACCACTGCCTCTTCCTCCGAACTCTGAAAGTCAGTGGCATCCGGGGTCTAGGACCTCATCGTCCCCTGCATCGTCTTCCACCCAGTCTTCCTCCCTGACCTCCTGTTCAGTCGGCACACTGCAGAAAGACGCAGCAGTTGGCACCTGTGTTTCATCATCAGAGACCTGCTGAGGTGGTATTCCCATGTCCTCATCATCCTGAAACATAAGTGGTTGTGTGTCAGTGCATTCTATGTCTTCCACCGCTGGGGAAGATCTAGGTGGATGCCCTTGGCAAACCCTGCCAGCGGAGTCTTCAAACAGCATAAGAGACTGCTACATAAGTTGAGGCTCAGACAGTTTCCCTGATATGCATGGGGGTGATGTGACAGACTGATGGGCTTGGTTTTTAGGCGCCATCTGTGCACTTTCTGCAGAAGACTGGGTGGGAAATAATGTTGTGAACGTGCTGGATCCACTGTCGGCCTCCCTATTGACTAATGCCTGTACCTGCTCAGGCCTTACCATCCTTATAACGGCATTGGGCCCCACCAAATATCGCTGTAAATTCTGGCGTCTACTGAGACCTGAGGTAGTTGGGACAGAACGGCCACGTCCTCTCCCAGCACCAGAGGGTCCACTAACACCACCACGACCATGTCCGTGTCCGCGTCCCTTACTAGATGTTTTCCTCAATGTTACCGTTCACCACAATAAGAAAAAAATTATTTGGCCCAATGTATTGAATTCAAATTCAGGACTTTTTTTACAGGCACATAACACTATCTGGCTATCTATTTAGGTACCGTATTACACTAATACAGGCACAGCAGTAATCACAGATTTAGCTGAATATAAATTGTTGGCCTATTATTTAGGCCCTGGGTGACAGGTATACGTTTACGGACAGAATTAGACTTGGAAATGCACGGTAGCGTGTGAAGTTTATTGAGGATGTCCCTATCCGCACATACAATCTAATATACCCTTTTATGGATAGATTTAAACTTGGCCTGCTACAGCAGAAACCACAGATTTAGGGAATTGCTAATTTGGGAATTGTATTTCAACCCAGAAAAAAATATATCCTTTGCCAGACAGTATTACAATTGGCTAGCCACAGCTGAAACACCAGATTTAGGGTACTGCTATTTTGGCAATTGTATTTCACCACTCAATAAAATAGCAAGCACGGCCAAGCCCCTGATGTAGGATATAGCAAAAAAACACACTATTGATGGTTAAATGTACTTGGTGGCAGCTTGTGCTGACGCACCACAAGACACAATATGGCTGCCGATCACCCCAGAAAAAAAGTGACAGAAAAACGCTCTGGGCAGCCTTAAAACAGTGTTCAATTAAATAGCAGAGGTTGAATGATACACAGCTGTAGATCGATCACTTCAGTAAGTGTTTTTGAAGGCTAAATCACTGCCTAATCTCGCCCTAACAGCAGCAGCTGCAGCCTATCCCTACACTGATCAGAGCAGAGTGACGGGCGGCGCTACGTGACTCCAGCTTAAATAGAGGCTGGGTCACATGTTGCTCTGGCCAATCACAACCAAGCCAATAGTAGGCATGGCTGTGATGGCCTCTTGGGGCAAGTAGGATGACGCTTGTTGATTGGCTGCTTTGCAGCCTTTTTAAAAAGCGCCAAGAAAGTGCCGAACACCGAACCCGAACCCGGACTTTTACGAAAATGTTCGGGTTCGGGTCTGTGTCACGAACACCCCAAAATTCGATACGAACCCGAACTATACAGTTCGGTTTCGCTAATCCCTATTAGTGATGATCGAGAACCAAAGTATTTGGGTGTTCGGCCCAAACACATTGCTATATTTGTGTGCTCGGCGGAGCACCCGAGTATAATGGAAGTCAATAGGAGACAACCAGGCGCCCCCTGCTCTGATTAGTGGAGGGTGCTTGGTCCATTGGAAAAAGTCAGAAAGTGACAGAAACACCACCTAAATGGATCGGGAACAGAATGGGGATGATGTCTGGATGAATCTTGGACTCCAAGGTCGCTGCTGGGAACCATGTTGTCCGAGTTGTACACCACTTTTACAGACTGACAAAAATACGCACAAAACCCCCCAAAAAATCTATTTTACAGGAAAAATTGTTAGGAAACATTCTTTCCTGTATATTCAATTGTATATAAAGTGCAAGTGCTGCAAAAAATTACAAGCAAGAGGCACTCTGAAACAGCCTGTATATCACATAAAGGAGGGCCTCATTCACATTGTGGTACAATTGTTCAGGTAGTGGGACTCCTATTCTCATAAAGCCTATGCACTAAGTAAAAGGGCTGCCAAAAATTACAAGGAACCGGCACTCCAATACACCCTTTGTTAAACATAAAGGAGGGCATCATACACACCCTTGAAAAATTATGATTGATGGCCATCTGTGACCCTCAAAAACATTTGGAGCAAGGGCCTGCTGACCATCTAAAACCCTAGGGACGAGGGCCTTGTGCAGCATTGGTGAATCTAGATAACCTCTGGGCGATTGCACGTCCCTGTGACATCCACGATCCATTTAGATGTCTGCCCTACAAGCTTTCGATGTTCTTTTCTGCGCCTACCATGGTGATCACGGGTAACGGGGAATCAGGGTTCCATGCCAGAGAGGGAGCTTGAGAAAGGGATACCATATCCAAGAGAGGTCAATGGCTGAAATCTGATTGGCTGTTGTTGCCTTGCCACTTTTTTTTCCTAATTGTGAACCACCCATTGAGGGTGGGTCAAGTTATTAAACCAGAAGCATTCAAGGAAGGCAGCAGGCGCGGGGCAATTACCCACTTCCAACTCGGGGAGGTAGTGACGATAAATAACAATACAGGACTCTTAAGATGCCCTGTTATTGGAATGAGTAATAAAAAATTACAGGGAATGTCACGGATGTATTTTGGATAAGGAAACGTTATACAGGAGAGGCCCTGCTGTCGCTTTGTTGACTCTAGATAACTTCTGCCTGATCGCATGTCTCCGTGACGTCCACGATCCATTTTGATATCTTCCCTATCAACTTTAGATGTTCTTTTATGTGCCTAACATGGTGACTACCTGTAAGGGGGAATAATTGTTAGATTTCGTAGAGGGAGAAAAACGGCTACGGCTACTACATCAAAGCAAGGCAGCATGAGTTGCGGGCCTGCAGGTGAGATGACGCACTAATACATTATATGCGAGGGCCTGCAGCTAAGCTGACCCTCCAAAACATTAGGGGCGAGGGCATGCCGGTGAGCTGACGCTCTAAAACATTATATGCAAGTGCCTGCTGGTGAGCTAGCGCTCTAAAACATTATATGCTAGTGCCTGCTGGTAAGCTAACGCTCTAAAACATTATATGCTAGTGCCTGCTGGTAAGCTAACGCTCTAAAACATTAAATACTAGTGCCTGCAGGCGAGCAGACGCTGTAAAACATTATATGTGAGGGCCTGCAGGTAAGCCGACGCTCTAAAACATTATATGCTAGTGCCTACAGGCGAGCAGATGCTGTAAAACATTATATGCGAGTGCATGCTGTTCAGCTGACCCTATAAAAAAATAATTGTTGAGGGCCTGCAGTTGAGCTGACCCTATAAAAAAATTAGAGTTGAGGGCCTGCAATTGAGCTGACCCTATTAAAAAAAATTAGAGTGGAGGGAATATATACAATCTTGATGAGGAGGAGGAAGAGAAAACAAGATTTAACCATACAAACTCCATCCGTATACTCTTTTTTGTGGTGGAAAAGGTGCATGGGAATACACTACAGTAGATTGAGTACATTATAAATGATAGATTGAAATTGCCTTTATGTTCATCATCAGCTCAGCTCTCCTCTGGTGGAGTTGAGAAGTCAGGTGCAATCAAGGCCTTGTTAATTTTTATCTGAGTCAACCTGTCATCATTGCCAGTGGACAAGCGGATGTGCTTATCTGCTATGATGCCACCAGCAGCACTAGATACACGCTCAGACAAAATGCTGGCGGCAGGGCAGGCCAGCACCTCCAAGGCATAGAGCGCAAGTTTGTGCCATGTGCCCAGCTTGGACATCTAGTAGTTGTAAGGCACTGAGGGATGATTTAAGACGCTGACACGGTCTGCTATGTATTCGTTCACATCTTCAAAAACGTTTCCCTCCTTGTACCACTGGGCTGCGCTTCAGGATGAGGTTTCTGGCGGGGTGTCATGAAAGTGTCCCATGCCTTGGAGAGTGTTGCCCTGCCTTCGTTGGAACTGCTGTGTGTTCCACTTGTCTCCCTTTCTCGGTTGCCTAAGGTAGTACAGACTCTGACGCCATCATTGTCAGATGTAAAATTTTGAAGCGATCTCTCAACAAGTACCTTCTGGTATAGCACTGTTTTACTCATCCTCTCCATCACAGGAATGAGAGATGAGAAGTTCTCTTTGTAGCGGGGATCGAGAAGGGTGAACACCCAGTAATCTGTGTTTTTAAAATTGCATATAACGCAAGGATAGCTGGAAAGGCAGCAAAACATGAAGTCAGCCATATGTGCCAGAGTACCAACAGTCAAGACGTCGATGTCGACATCAGGATGACTCTCCATCTCCTCCTCCTCCTCCTCCTCCTCTTCTGCCCATCCAGGCTGAACAGATGGAATTAAAGTTCCATGGGTACTACCCTCTGTAGCATAGGCAACTGTCTCCAGCTCCTCCTCCTCCTCTTCATGGTCCAATTCACGCTGAGAAGACGAACTGAGGGTGGTATGGCTATCACCCTGTGTAATGTCCTCCCCCATTTCCTCGCCTGCCACATTCAGAGTGTCATCCTTAATTGTGAGCAGCGAGCGTTTGAGTAGACACAGCAGTGGGATAGTTTCACTGATATTAGCGTTATGGCCACTAACCATCTGTGTGGATTCATCAAAGTTTTTTTAAAACCTCAAAGAGGTCTGACATCAATGCCCACTCCTCGCTTGTGAATAGTGGCAGTTGACTCAAAAGGCGATGACCATGTTGCAGCTGGTATTCCACAACTGCGCTCTGCTACTCACAAAGCCTGGCCAACAGGTGGAACGTAGAGTTAGACACTGTTTTCTGATGTAATTTATATTTATATTTTTCCCTATATCTGGGTCTGACAACAACACAAAGTATTGAAACATAATTCACAGATAACACCGTTGACAGCATAAATGTAGATAGATTATGGGAAATAAATAGTGTTTTCTGTATTATAATTTTTTCCCTATATCTGGGCCTGACAACCACACAAGGTGTTGAAGCGCAGATCACACAATTCATGGATTACACAGTTAACAGCAAAAATGTGGCAAACACTTTGTATATTTAAAAAAATAAATAAATAAAGGCAATGATTTATTCATCCACATCGATTGATGTGAATGGAGAAATCGGGTTTGCCAGGGCATACGAGCTAAGTGGTATGGATGTTGGGCGGAGCTCCTATGTCCTGGCAGACGCCTTTCCCCTCTTTTTTTTTTTTTTGGCAGAGATTTTTTCATCCACATTGATCGATGCGAATGAAGAAATCTGTTCATTTTTTCTTTCAGCCCAGAGGCTGAACGGAAAAAAAATATCTCATTACCCGTATGCTCAATATAAGGAGAATAGCAGAAACTCCTAATGCTGGCCATACATGTAATGATTGCGGAGACCCTCAAATGCCAGGGCAGTACAAACACCCCACAAATGACCCCATTTTGGAAAGAAGACACCCCAAGGTATTCGCTGAGGGGTATATTGAGTCCATGAAAGATTGAAATTTTTGTCTCAAGTTAGCGGAAAGGGAGATTTTGTGAGAAAAAACAAAAAGTAATCCATTTCCGCTAACTTGTGCCCAAAAAATGTTTTTTCTATAAACTCTGCATGCCCTTGATTGAATACCTTGGGGTGTCTTCTTTCCAAAATGGGGTCACATGTGGGGTAGTTATACTGCCCTGGCTTTTTAGGGGCCCTAAAGCGTGAGAAGAAGTCTGGGATCCAAATATTTGTATTCATTTTAGACAGCTGACTTAGAACCTTTTCCTCTGTAAAGACACATGCATCAAAAGATTTATTAGTCTTCTTCCCTAACTGAGGTCATTTTCCTTTGTAAAAACTGAACAGTAGTATTCATTGAGGCAGTCAGCTAGTTATTTGTGTTCTTCCTAACACCTTCCTTCTTTTGTTTTTAATTTGGTAATTCCTTGTTTTAATTTCCTTTTTTCATTTATGTATCTGATGAATTTCTTATCACCTTTTTTCACTGACTGGGCTAATGTCTCTTCTGCCTGTGCTTTAGAAGCACTTATAACTTGTTTGGCCTCTCTCTGTCTAATCTTATAAATTTCCCTGACATCCTAATTTTTATTTATTTTTAATAATTACTAAATTCTATCTTTTTGTTTTTAGTGATTTTGGCCACTTCTGCTGAGCACCACAGTGGTCTCTTCCTTTTTTGCTTTTACTAACAAGCCTAATGCAATTATCTGTTGCCTTTAATAGTGCCACTTTTAAGTAGTCCTATTTCTCCTGGACTCCATTGAAACTGTTCCAATCTGATAGGGACTCATATACCACTAATCAAATTTTAGAAAAGTTAGTTTTTCTAAAATCTAAAACTTTTGTTTTTGTGTGGTGTGACTCAGTCACTGTACTTATAGTAAACCACACTGACTAGTGATCACTAGATCCCAAACTTTCCCCTACAGTAATATCAGATACCAAATTCTCATTTGTGAACACTAAATCTAAAATGGCCTCCTTCTGGGTTGGCTCCTCGCCTACTTGCTGTAGAGATAATCCCAGTAGGGAATTTAGAATATCTGTCCTTCTGGCAGAACTAGCTATTTTGGTTTTCCATTTTACATCAGAAAGATTAAAGTCTCCCTTAATGATAACTTCCCCTTTTAATGTCATTTTAGCTATTTCCTCAACTAGTAGATCATCTAATACTTTGACTTGGCCAGTTGGTCTATATATCACACCTACACAAGTTACTTTGTCATTATCAAGCTGCAACGTAACCCAACCTGACTCTAAATTAGTCTCCCTAACTTGTATTAGATTTGATTTTATGCTATCTTTCACATACAGGGCCACCCCTCCCCCTGTCTTGCCTTCTCTGTCTTTCCTATATAGAGAGAACCCTGGTATTGTTATATCCCAGTCATTACTGTCATTGAACCATGTCTTTAACAGCCACTAAATCTATATTCTCAGATGCTATTATAGACTCAAGTTCATTGATCGTATTCCCTAAACTGCAAGCAATTGTAGACAAGACTCTGAGCTTGTCATTTCTTAACCTAAGTGCTACTGGCATCTTCTGGCATTGTTCCAGGGGGCAGTTGGATTGCTGGATTATCACTCTTTTGCGCCCCTTTCCTAGTTTAAATGCTCCTTAGCAAATACTTTGAGCTGTTCACTAAGGACATTTGTTCCCTTGAGAGAAAGATGCAACCCATGTTTCCTGTACCGTTCTTTTCCATTTCAACTAGAGCTAACATGAGACACAAAGCCAAACCCTTGGTTCAGACACCATTCACCAAGCCATACATTGAATTCCTTAATGCGCATCTGCCTGTCATGCTGAAGGTTATGCATAGGCAAAACTGCAGAGAATGAAACAGTCGATGCAACCTCCCATATATCATTACCAAGTGTGTTAAAAGCTTCCTTCACCTTTGACAACTCATTGCAAGCCAGATTACTTGTTCCAAGATGGACAAAAATATCCACCTCCCTTTCCTGCTTTGCTTGCTAAACAATATTAAGGATATGTCGTCTGTCCCTGCTAATGGTAGCCTTAGGGAAACATCTCACAAAACCATTTTCCTCAAATTTCCCACCTCTTATGATAGAATCGCCCACCAACAGCTGCTTACTATCAGTCCTCACTTTATCCTTTTTGTCTTTGGCTGCAGTCTTGCATACCTTAGACATAGGAGATGATTGTTTCTCACCCACTGTGCCTGAGCCATCCTCCATGTTGCTTTTGCACTCTGAATGTGCTGCAAATGAATTATGGAGAGACTGTGGGACATGTCTTCTATCAACAACTCTAAGTCTACCACAACCTACAGCAACCCATCTTCCATTTCTAGGGGGCCTCTGTGGCAGTGGAATTGCAACATTCCCAGCCTGAGGTTTTTTTTAACAGTTACTTTACAAATCTCAGATTTCAAAATGCTATTTCCTGCTGCATTACGGAGAGCTGTCTACAGATCAGAGTGGAACATGAAATAAAAGTACAACAATTCCTGCACAGAACCAGGTCTGCCATTTTAAAGAGGGGAAGATTTTAAACAAACAAATCTTACTTTTTTGATTGTATCCATCTCCAGATTACCTCCTGAGTATCTCCTGAATATCTCTAGTGCACTTAAAAATGCTGCACATTGAGAATAATGCAAGCTATACTTAGGCAAGCTAATACTATTTTGCTATATATACACACACTCCCACAAAAGCTCCTCCCCAACAACAAATGTAACACCTTAATGGCCCTATGCTCATTTGCAATCAGACAATAGCAAACACCTGTCTTACAAATTCCTTACCCGTTTTGAAGCAGAGTGTCTGAGTAGCCACCAAAAACACAGCGGAAGTTCTGCTACAGTGGAAAGCTCTAAGTAAGTCTCCTGAATATCTCTAGTGCACTTAGAAATGCTGCACTTTGAGAATGATGCAAGCTATAATCAAACCACAATCTATAACAGAAGCTATAAACCGCACAGCATTGTGGGAGATGCAACTATCAATAGAGAAGGTTAAATGGCCCCATGGCTGAAATAACCTTGCCACTGGGTTTCGGAGGAGCCTAATTGCAAGCTTTTTCCTTTACAATTATGGTCCATATAATAAAACTTTGAAGTATAAGGTAGACCGGCTGCACAGCCTAAATCTGTGGAACTGTTTTGGGCAGGAAAGCCATGATTGCGGTCGGTCAGATGTGACTTCCATGGAATGCGGGAACCCCTGCTCGAATCGGTGGTGCCTGGATATGTTGTTCGCTCAGATCAGTGCTATCCAGGGATGTATAATTTATGGGGATTTGTGGGGCTTTTGGGTGTTTTCTGTGTTTTGGGGGAAAATGTGTGTTTTCTGCCTGTGAGTGTTAAGTTAGTCCATTGTTTTTGGTAATTGTATCACAGGCAGAGACCATTGTGTTTGGTAATTGTATCATAGGCAGAGGGGGGTTGTGTACAATTTCTTGGAGTGTTTACATACTGTAAATGCAAGTGATTGGCTAATGTAAAAACTGTCTCAGTCTTCCACAAGGTCCCCAGAGGAGTGTCCCTTGCTGGAAGACCTGCTTAAAAGGCTAACATGTAGCACCATTAAAGAGTTCCTGTTTTACCCTCAACATAGAGCCTTGTCTCATGTGTCTGGGGAAAAGGCTGCATCTACACTGGGGAATGCTCCCCTGGCTATAATCCCCAAGCTCTTTTAAGAGCTTGTTCCTGCATCGCTCTCTAAAGAAAGAGAGGTTCACCCACTGGAACCTGGAAGTCTTGTCATATGTCCAGGGTGGATAGAAGATGGCGAGATCCCAACCAAGCTGCGGCAGTTCATGGGGTCGGCACTGCTTACAGTGTCAAGTGGAGTGCTTGGAGCCCTCGGGAAGCACTAGGAGCATCCATTAACTGAAGTACCCAGTCGGGGTGCCAGGAGATCCGTTACAGACCCTAATAGCCACACCTGGGGAAAGAAGGTGTGGCAAGCACAAGAAACAACACAGACGTCATTTGATCCAAACAGAAAACATGTCAGATCAAACCACGTGTTGCCAGTCTCACCGATCTCCTGCCACCTGTCGCGGGAAAGTCTGTGACAAGTAGTAATAGTATCAGCACCAAAAGAAGAAAAAGGCATAGCACAGCTAGCAATATATATATATACTTTATTAATGTACCAAAAAAAGAATCAGATAAAATACAATGACAAACAATGCAATGGTGGATGAAAGACACACAGGATGGATACAGGGATCACAATCTGGGCAATATACTGGAACAATTAATGAATAGGTCAAAGAAGTGCTAACTAGTTAATCAATACCTAAACTGTACCTAAACTGGGAATGTAATGCAAAGACCTGATCAAAAGCCGTGAACAAGATACTGGAGCCAGATACAATACATATATATAAAGTGCAAAGTGCAAGATACAATGTAAATGGACAATATAATGAACGGTTAATCATTTACTCATCCCGTGGCTCACAATGGACCACTTAAAGGTAGTTTGAATATCCCTCAGAAAATAAGCCAAATCATTCACATGCTAAGTAGAGAGAGGGCAGACCTCTTGTTTTTGCAGGAAACTCAATTTAGACACAACCATATTCCCGTTTTATTCTCTAAACATTATCCAAAGTGGTTCCATGGCACACACTTATAGGAGTCTCTACAGAAGTGGGAGCCAATGTTCCTTTTCATATGCAGGCACAATTCATAGACCCAGAAGGCAGATACATATTTTTAAAGGGTACATTATATGGTAGTAAAGTAACCATAGTTAATGTTTACTCCCCTAACTCCAGACAAATACCTTGGTTAGTAAAGATGCTACAATCTCTACAAGACTTCAGAGAGGTAATGCTTCTATTGGGCGGGGACCTTAACCTAGTACTAGACCACCCTATGGATTCCACATCTATTGCCCCCAGATACTCCACCAAGCAGATCTGTCAACTTAAAAACGCACTCTCCATACATCAATTCTCTGATGCCTGGAGACTGTTGCACCCAAGAGACAAGGACTACACTTTCTATTCAGCCGTTCATGGGACTTTCCAGCGCCTGGACTACTTATTTCTCTCCAACCATATCACTGGAAATGTGACGTCCTCTAATATTGGCCAAATTACGGTCTCTGACCATGCTCCTGTCTCTCTGGTGTTTCAGTTAAAAGGTATCCCCAAAAAAGCCTGGACTTGGAGGCTAAATGAGACCTCCTGGAGAATGAGCAGGACAGAAGTAGATTGGTGGAAAAGCTGCAAACACATTTTGAAAAAATAATACCCCTAACGTGGACAAACCCATTATATGGGAATCACATAAGGCTTAAATAAGAGGTGAGCTTATAGCCCTAGGAACCTGGGTGCATAAACAAAGAACAGCCAAAATAGATTCCATTCTCGTCCAAATATCCGCCCTGGAAAAATTTAATAAAAACACTCCCTCTGAGAGTACTTACATTGTCAAACTACGCACTCAGTTGAAAGACTTACTGAATATAAGCTCAGCTAAAGCCTTTAGAGCTGCTAAATATAAGTTCTACTTACATGGAGAATAGGAGATCTAAGCTTCACTTGCACATGTTGAAAGGTCAGAAAGAGAAAGCTTTTATCTCTAACATCAAATCTGATGGAGGACATAATCTCATCAATACTCTATCAATAGCTGAGGAATTTGCAAGATTCTAATCCATCCTGTATAACATACAATCTGAAGAGCCTGCTCAGCTCCAACATAAGATAGAGCCTTTTTGGCATCTGTTCAAGTCCCGAAGGTGTCTGATTCAGATAACAATGTCCTACTCTCCCCAGTTACAGAGTAGTAAGCATTGGACATTATGTCTAGTGTCCTTTCAGGAAAGTGTCCAGCACCAGATGGACCTCCTATTACAGGAAATTTAAGAAGACCCTGGTACCACACTTTGTTGATCTACTGTATGTAATTCTCTCTTAAAATGTAGTTTACTCTCCTTGCAATCCTTAATAGCTCATATAACTATTATTCCAAAAGAAGGAAAGGACCTCTCTAAATATAGCAGCTACAGACCCTTCTCTTTACTTAACGTAGATGTCACGCTCTGGGCTAAAATCCTCAGCCACCGAATCGCAAAACTACTCCCTAGACTGATTAGTGAGGTGGAATTTGTGAAGGGAAGGAAGGGGAGACATAATGTTAGTAAAGTCATACATGCCATTTATTATGCAAAAAAAAACATAAAATACCCTTGACCCTCTTAGGAACTGATGCCGAAAAGGCATTTGATCGAGTCAACTGTATTTTCATGCGTCACTTTGGCTTCCCTCCTATGCTCATTTCAGCCATATTCTCCTTATATAGACAACCATTTGCCAGAGTCTTGGTTAATGGGTTCCTCTCCCCTTCATTCCATATTGCTAATGGGACAAGGCAGGGCTTCCTTTTCTCTCTGACGCTCCTTAGCAAACTCAGATCCTCAGACATTATTAGGGGACTACGAGCAATGAGACTCATTCTCTGGCAGCTTTTGTCTATGATCTGCTACTTTTTGTAACAAACCCTAAGGAGGCGGTCCCAGAAATAATGAAGCTAATTGCAGAATATGGAGAGATCTCTAATTTCAAAGTCAATTATGAAAAATCTGAAATCCTTAACCTCACTGCCTCAAAATGTCATATGACGGAAATGAAATCCTCTACTTCATTTCAGTGGCCAAAAGAAGCTATTAAATACCTAGGAATTATGTTACCAGCTGACCCCTCGCTTCTCTTTAGACTAAATTACATTCCTCTATTCACCAAAATTAAGTCCTTTTTGGCTTCGATTAAAATCCCCTTTCTTTAGGAATGATTCGGTGGCTCACCTATTGAATGCAACAAAATGGGTGCACACCTCACTGGACATGTAGACAATAGACAGAAACTACATGAATGTGCAATAAACTCACATACATGACCATGTAATATATGTAAAAAACTGTATCAAAGACGCATACAAATGTAAATGGATTAAGTATACACATGCTAAATCAATAAATGTTGGCTATAGAATAGGTGTCCAGTTTTTTAAGTTTTTTCAGTTACGGAATACCTGGATATCGGTTGTGCCTATTTCTGTTGAGTGGAGGGAATGTGCTCGCTCCTCTAGGGGCCGCCAGTACGGTCCAATCATTTAGCCATGAATGACCTTAAATTAGCGTCCTATAATGTGAAGGGCCTCAGATCTCCATCTAAGAGATCCCAAATTTTTTCTCTCCTTTGGAAGGAAAGATGCTCAATCTTGTTTTTACAGGAAACCCATTATAAACATGGCAACTACCCGGACCTCTCATTCTCCAAATATCCTATTTGGTATCACTGCGGTGCGGGAGGAGCGGCCTCTAGAGGAGTGAGTATAGGTTTCAAAGGTAATGTTCCCTTCACTTATTCTGCACATACACAGGACCCAAAAGGCAGATATATCATTCTTAAGGGTACTATTGGTCGCAAAATGTACACATTTGTCAACATTTACGCCCCAAACACTGACCAGATAGACTGGCTTCTGTCCCTTCTAACTCTGGTGGAGGACTTGCAGGAGGGTACCCTCGTCTTGGCAGGTGACTTCAATGTCGCCTTACAGCCCCTTGTTGATACGTCCACTAAGAAATCCTCTTTTTCTGCTAAATCTCTTAAAAAACTGAACTCCAGATTATACGATCTAGGACTTATAGACATATGGCGTTGCCTTAACCCAAGCTATACTAACTATTCCTTTTATTCCGCTCCAGGTCACTCCTATAGCAGGATAAATTATATACTCGTTCCAAAGGATCAGATACCTACTTTCTTGGATGCAAAAATTGGCAACATCACCATATCAGATCACGCCCCTATCTTCTGCACTATCCGGCCACCCTCAGAATCAGGTAGGACTCCTGTTTGGAGACTTAATGAATCCGTGTTGAGCAGCGATGGCCATAGAAAACATTTCAAATCCCTCTTAGAAGAGTACTTCTCTCTCAATAATACCCCAGATATTTCCCCCCATACCCTCTGGGATGCCCATAAAGTTTTTATGAGAGGCCACTTCATTAGTAAATGCGCCTATCTGAATAAACAAGCAGATAAACAGCTTACCTCTCTTTTGGACCAGATTCATGTGTTGGAATCTCTCCACAAGAGATCCCTAGCAGCCCAACATTTATCGGATCTTACAGCTCTTAGAACAGAGCTTAAAAACCTCTTAAATGCTAAAGCCGCTAAATACTACTTATCCTCCCAGAACAAGTTTTTTGCCCATGGCAACAAAGCCTCAAAGTTCATGATGCAGCGTATTAAACGTAGGAAATTAGCTAGACATGTTTCTTCCATTAAAACTCCCCAGGGCCAACAGCTCTTCTCCTCGGAGACTATAGCCGAACAATTTAAGCTTTTTTATGAAGCCCTGTACAACTTACCTCCCCCTTCAGAGGATCCTCTTGCTCAAAATAGAGACTCGTCAGTTAAGGCCTTTCTGGCAACGCTAAACCTACCTAAACTATCCCCAGACCAGCAAGATACCCTACAAAAGCCTTTCACGGCAACCGAATTGGCTGCGGCTCTTAAATCCTCCCCAAAAGATAAATGCCCGGGCCCGGACGGCTTTCCAACCGCTTACTACACCTCTTTCCAAGACTCTTTAATCCCTTATTTTCTCCCAGTCTGTAACTCTTCCCTTGGTAATAAACCTTTATCAGTCGATATGACTACTGCCCTTATTACTATCATACCTAAAGAGGGTAAAGACCCCTCCTCCTGCGCTAATTATCGACCTATATCCTTATTGAATACAGACTTGAAAATCTTAGCAAAAATGTTGGCCACTAGACTCCAATCCTTCCTCCCTAACTTAATCCACTCTGATCAGGTGGGATTTGTGAAGGGTCGAGAGGGGAAAGACAACACTACGAAAGTTCTTGATGCCCTCTTCTATGCCACTCACAAAAAAAGGCCCTTGGTTCTGTTAGGCACCGATGCTGAAAAAGCATTTGATCGAATAGACTGGTCTTACATAAGACATACCCTATATGAATTCCAATTTCCCACCCCATACATCAATGCGGTTTTTGCAATATACACAAACTCCTCTGCTTCAGTCTTGGTCAATAATCTCATTTCTGCCCGGTTTTTTATCAAAAATGGAACTCGTCAAGGATGCCCCCTCTCCCCCCTTATATTTGTTTTAGTGATGGAAACCCTTTTGCAGGCCTTGAGACAAGAAGAGGGCATCAGTGGACTAAAATTAGGCCCAAAAGAATTTAAGCTAGCGGCTTTCGCAGACGATCTGCTTATTCTTACAACAAATGCCATAAGGTCCATTCCTCTAATACTATCCCTTTTAAATAGATTCGGTCTTCTTTCAAATTTCAAAATCAACCCCCAAAAATCCCAAATTCTTCATTTAGGTTTATCCTCTACTCAAATTTCAGTCCTCCAATTAAACTCGCCTTTTAACTGGTCCAATAAGCATTTAACCTACTTGGGCGTCAAATTAACTTCTCATCTTTCAGATTTGTTTCAGCTCAACTATACCCCCCTTTTGAAGGCCATTGTTGCTCAGCTGGATTCTCTGGACCTTCCTTATCTATCTTGGTTCGGAAGAAAAAACCTAGTAATGTCCCTGGTAATTCCAAGACTCACTTATCTCCTGCAAGTCCTTCCTATTGCTATCCCTAGGTCCTTTTTTAGGTCTTTAAATGCCCAGATCCGAAAATTCATATAACAGGGTAAAAAACCCAGAATCTCCTTCTCTACTTTGACATTACCCAAACACCTTGGGGGGATAGGTTTGCCTAACCCGGAACTTTATATGAAGGCTATACACTTAAACAGAGTGATTGATTGGCTTCGACCCTCTGGTCACAAACAGTGGCTATCGCTAGAAAATATTTTATTTCCCTCTACCATTAGGGCCCTGTTGTTGTCGGACAGCCCACTTCCTACCCTTTCCTCTATTCCGAACCCTATAGTTCGCACTTCTTTGAAGATTTGGAAGTGGTTCTCCTCCAATTGCTCTGCCCTACCCCTGCCCTCCCCTCTCCTCCAGGTAGGGGATATTATCTCGTTAGCTCCAAAAGAGCTGAGAAACACATGCCCTTTAGGGATCAGATCTTCCAATAAGCTAGTAACGGACCTATTGGACGGAGACGGATGTGTCCTCTCTGGAGAGTCCCTTTTAAACAAACTGGGAATCACCTCTGCACACACCCTACTCCTCACTTATATTAGTAAGGAAATTGCCGTCAGAGCCAAATCCTTAAACCTACAAAAAAACCTGGACTGGTTCGAAAATATGTTGAAGTCCAATACATATCCTTCTAAGTTGATATCGGTTCTTTATAAGAAGCTGACCCTTCCCGCCTTGAATGTCAAACCAGCAGTAATAGCACTATGGGAAAAAGACCTGGGAAGGCAATTCTCCCAACCCGAAATAACCAAACTCTTCATCACTCCACACAAACTTTCAAGATGTGTCCGAGTGCAAGAGAACGGATACAAAGTTTTAGCTAGATGGTATAGAACCCCAGACAAGATCTCCTCATACTACCCCAACATCCCAGACAATTGTTGGAGATGCGAAAAGAATAAGGGTTCTTATTTCCATATTTCCATATCTGGTGGGAGTGCCCCCTGCTAAAACCCTGGTGGGGGAAAATCTTTAACTTGAGTAACACCATATGCAATACCAATTTCCCTATCTCCCCTGAGATAGCGTTACTTTCTTTGGGTATACAAGGGGTAGACAAGCACAAAAAAACCCTCTTCTCCTTTCTGATATCAGCGGCACGTTTACTTATCCCCATGAACTGGCGGAGTCCAGACATCCATCCCCACTATAGATCATTGGATAGCTAAAGTCGATCAATTTTATCGCCTTGAGGAACTCTCACATTGGGAGTTGAAAACCAGAAATACATTTCTCAATATATGGTCTTCCTGGAAAAAATACAGGAACTTCACTTAATTATGCATGTTCGTGTTCTAAATCTAGGTATTCCGTCGTTCAACACTTAGGTTCTGATTTTATGCACATAACATTATATGTTAATGACAATAATTTTTTGTCTATATACAAATGTAATGTTTATAACCAAAAATTGTACATTATTATTATTATTAATACTATTGCTCCATGATGTACTTCTATTGCAATGTACAATCTATTGATATTTAAAAAACAATAAAAATTGTTTATACAAAAAAAAAAGAATAGGTGTCCAGTTCAGTATTCCTACTTAAATTCAATGAATATATGTAATTATAAGTAAGGGGGGGAGAGTTCTGTAGGGAGGGGAGGTTAAAATGCTGGAAAAACAGCCTGACTTTGACCTCGCTTCACCGCAGGACACGCCCCCATAATTATAGGAAGCCAAATAATTCAATTTCAGCATTGAGGCCCTTGGGTAATAATGAATCAAACTCAAAAATTCTCCTTGATTCCTGTCTAGACATATGTCTAATATGATTTCCCGCTCTCCAAGGTAGTTTAACTTTTTCCAATGCACAGAATCTCAAAAGAAGATGAATCACAATTATGGACTTGCTTGAAATGACTGGAAAGGGAGTGTAGTTTATAACCCTTTCTGATATTGGAAATATGTTCTGCCACTCTTTTCTTTAAAGTTCTTTTTGTCCTCCCAATATATTTTTTGTTACATGTACACTCCAGAAGATAAATCACATCTCTGGAGTTACATGTTAGAGCATCCTTAATTGGTAATTTGAAGGAATTTTGTGTGGAGCTGACCTCCATGGTTTTTTTTAGGAAAAGAGGTGGTCCTACAATTTATGCATCGACCGCATCTAAAGAAACCCATGGTTGATAGCCAATTGGATCCACTTTGTGTTGTCATTGTCTTTTTAACTGCAGGGACTTTTGTAGAAGCAAAGTTAGTGGCCTTATATAGTATATGTGATTTTTGGATCAATACTCAGAAGGGGACCTAATATCTTATCCTCAAGTAGAATGTTCCGATACTTTTTGATGATTTTTTCCACTTAATAATATTGGGAATGGAAAGGTAATATTAGTCTCAGTATTTCATCTATTTGTGGGGGATCATTTTCTTCAAAAAAATTGCTGCTGTCCATACTCCTCAATTTATCTAGAGCTTTTCCAAAGTGTATTTTCAAAGGGATATTCTCTATCTATAAATTGCTGGCTTAACGTCTTAGCTTCCTCTTCAAACTCTTCATTTCCTGTACAATTGCACTTAAGCCGTCTGAACTGGCCCATTGGTATATTCATGAGCCATCGTGGAAGATGGCAGCTTGTAAAATGTATATAACTGTTTCTAGCTATTTTTGACCCTTTTCTGATAGTATTAAGATCCCAAAATTCCACCTGCTCCTTGCTGATTTTTGGTGCAAATATGAGGCCGCTATTATTTGAATTAATCTCTGACAAAAATATATCAAGGGATTCTTCACCATCTTGCCAAATGAATAAAATGTTGTTGATAAAACGTCGCCAGAGCACCAGACTAGCCCGCAGTTTAGGTAGGATGCATTCCTCTTCCCGATTGGCCAGAAATAAATTGGCATAACTGGGGGCGAATCTAGTACCCATAGCGGTACCAGTCAACTGCACATAAAAATCTTCTTCAAAAACAAAATAATTGTGGTGGAGAATGTAATCCACTCCCTCCATCAAGAATGGAAGCTGATCACTCGGTAATTTTCCATTTCCTCCCAGTTGTTTCACTAATGCTTCTATACCCTGCTTATGGTCAATGATTGTGTATAATTAACTTAAATCTACAGCTCCGAGAATCCAGCCATCCTTGCATTCCAACTTCTGTAAGATCTTAATAATGTCTGTTTTATCTTTAATATAAGATGGAATCTCTTTGATAAACGGTTGTAACCATCAGTCAATAAATTGAGAAATATTGGAAGAGATAGTGTAACGGGGTGCCGAAGGCGCACTCGGTCTCCCATCAGCCGCAGACCTGCTGCTTAGCTTTGGGAGTGAGGATCTGTGTTTGATCTTGTTCCCAGGGCGGCTTTGCTAGCTGGGAGACTCCCTGCTCCTAGGTCTGCCTTAAGCGCCGAGCTGATCACTCGGTGCTCGACTGGTCGGTCTGTCGGTCATGTGACGCTGGCCACGTCACATGACCCTTACTCCCCACTATAAATACAGGCAGACTGCTGGCCACAGGTTGCCTGTTAATTCTAGGTTCCTGGCATTTTGTTGGACTACTGAATACTACCTGACCCTGTTCCCTGACGATCCTTTGCCTGCTCCTCCTGTACTGCGCGTCTCTTCTGGTATGCTGACCCCGGCTTCCACCTGACGATTCTTTGCGGACTCCTGTTGTACTTTGTTTCTATCCTGGTATTTGACCTCGACTTTTCCTGACTATTCTCTGCTCATTCCTTAGTACTGTGTAGCTCTCTAGGTATTGACCCGGTCTGTTCACGTTACGTTATTTGTCTTGTCTGTCTTCCCAGCACGTATCCTAAGTTAGGGACTGCTGTCTAGTTGTCCCTTGTCATTAGGACTTACAAGACAAGTAGGCAGGGATAGGGGTGAGGGTGGAGCGCAGTGGTAACTATCCTCCCCCCTGTGTGTAGTGTACGTGACCGTCACAGATAGACTGGATCCCCGAAACAATAGGCCTACCTGCAGGAGAATTGAGATCCTTATGAATTTTTCAGATACAGTAGAAGGCAGGAAGCCTTTTCTCTGTTCCCAAAATAAATCGTGCTTCCTGATTGAGCAAAATCCCTTTCTGTCATGGTTAGGGAGAAAAAACTTACTAACCACATATGCCCTCACACAGATTCTGTATACCCTAAGATGCCTCCCTATCTCCCTTTCCAAAAGATAATTCTCAGACTTCAGCAGTCTATTTACTAACTTCTTGTGGTCTAACAAAAAGCCTCGCCTGGCATATACCGTTCTAGTTAGGAAAACAAATAAAGGAGATCTCTCATTACCTGACCTACAGAAGTATTTACATGCTATTCAACTGGAGAGATGGATAGAGTTAGCTAAACCTAACAACAATACACCACATGTTGATATGGAAAAAGCTCTAATGGGTGAGGAGACACTATATCTCCTATGGTTTAAACCTTTCATACTCAAGAAAAAACACCCATCCCCCTGTGATATTCTGGTCTGGAGCTATGAACCCTAAAGGGTTTTGTAGGTCATTGAGCTGCCAGAATCAGCAGGGAGGGAGGGACCATTCCCAGAGGTCGGGAGGGGCCAGCTTCAGGTTAATAGGCTTGTGCCAGCAAGCGGGCGTGTCTTTCTTTTGAAAGGGGGTCACATCATGCAATGTGTTTAGAGGGACCTGCAATGGCTGATATCACTGCCTCCGACGTGAATACAGCTAAGAACTCATCACTACACAAAGGACTTATATATCTGGTAAACTGACTTATTGTTCTGCTTAACCCTGTTGTACCTATATCACCTGTATCGGTAACCTAAGACTACTGTATATTTTCTCTGTGTATATTGTGTTATATCTAGTGTGCCCTAATTTAATCTTGTATCTCAATCAAGAATCCCCACGTCCATGTTTCAGCCTAGTTATAAGCTAACGTGGGTTGGTTTCTCACCCTATATAATCCCGTTAGTGGACCGTGCTTACATCAAACGAGAAGTTGGTGGCAGTATACCCGGTCTGAGAAGGCGCTGTTTCATTGCGGCAGTGAAAAGGCCCTCTCAGCCTGTTGCCTCTCTGTGCCAGCGTGGAACGGAGGTGTCTGTGTAAACTTTACCAAGCTGACCTTACCTGTTCCTCTGGAGGGCGTAACGTCACGCTTTGGTAACCCGTGAACATACCGCGCCTCGTGAGCTTGACGTAGGTGACGTCAAGCGGGCATGAGGTCTGGTATTCGTCACAACTTCTCTACTCCCAGTTGGTGCTTGAACTATCTACTGATAGGCCTCTCTATATGAGGGCATGGGAAAGGGAGCTACAGATAACCATTTCAGAAGAAGATGCTAAATTTATACTCAAGTACTCACATGGTTTTTCCAGGTGTGTGTGCGCCTTCAGGATAATCCCTTTAAAGTTTTATCTAGATGGTATAAAACTCCTGATTTTCTATATTGAGCACGCCTTTCTCCCACAAATAGGTGTTGGAGATGTCAAGATGAAATAGGTTCTATATCCCACATTTGTGGTACTGCTCAAAGATAACCCCCTTTTGGAGAGAGGTAGAACTCACCATTAATAAAATCTGTAAACGCTCAATACCCCTTACCCCAGCCCTCATTATGCTATGGCTGCCACAGAGTAAATTTTGACCTGCTAGTGCTAATAAGTTGATTACACACCTACTTACAGCAGCTAAGTATATCATTCCTACTAGATGGCGAAGTACAGAACCTCCAACTATTGAGGAATGGTTGGATAAGGTACAACAAATATGTCTTATGGAGGAAATGGTGGGGTGGGACAGAGGACACGGAGCTACCTTTTTAAAGATATGGCAACCTTGGTTGAGCTTTTATAAAGCCACTTTGGAGATCTGAAACAAAGGCCATACCACTCCTAATGGGATAAAATCCACTCCCCTCTTCTGACCCTGCTGGGATTCTATGGGCCTTTTCTCATAGAGATGAGGCTATGACTGCATATCTGAGGTTAATAGACATTACTGTCTACTGGATATTACCTTTCATACACTGGTTACTGAGAGAGTGCTTCCTACACACATTACTGTTTCATGTTCTTCACACGTTATCAGTAGTCATGGTGGAAGCTGGTGAGGAACAGTTAACTAGCAACACATGGTCCTGTTCGTTCATTCTTTTTTTTCTCTCTTTCTTTTAATGTTTATAAGTGTTATACCTGTCTTGTTATGTACTATATATTTACCTCAGAAAATTCTGGCCGACGGAATCCATAAAGATGTGTCATTTCCATAATTTTACTTAGAACATATGAAACTAATATGTAACTGCTTATTTTGCTGAAATACTTGCACTTATTTTGTATGGGAATTCTCTTTTACTGGAAAGAATGGACAGAGATCTCAACAGACTCTTTAATTTGCAATTGTACATGTTTGTATGCCTATAAAATTCTCTTAAATAAAGAATTTACAAAAAAAAGAGCTTAAGGGCGAGGACAAAGGTTAAGAAAAAAAAAAAAAATGAGACAAAATTGAATAAAGCCCTAGGAGACCTTAGTCACAGAGTGCATAGATAAGGAGCCCATCAGCTCCTGGTCTAATGGAAAAGACAGAAAACCCAGCATGTCAGCACTGTACAGAAAAAAGGATACCATATTTTTAATAAAGACCAATTTAAAAAATCATTTTTAGCTCAAAATGAGTACAATGCAATAATTTGCCACCAAAGGTGTTACATGGTCTTTAAACTAAAGATTTCATGAAATTCATTTTGAGCCCAAATCGTAGGTGCTCCAATGTGCCTGAAAAGTGGTATATGACACATATACCACTTTTCAGGCCCATTGGAGCACCTACGATTTAGGCTCAAAATGAATTTCATGAAATCTTTAGTTTAACCACCTCAGCTCCCCTAGCTTAAACCCCCTTAATGACCAGACCACTTTTTACAATTCTGCACTACACTACTTTCACCGTTTATTGCTCGGTCATGCAACTTACCACCTAAATGAATTTTACCTCCTTTTCTTCTCACTAATAGAGCTTTCATTTGGTGGCATTTCATTGCTGCTGACATTTTAACTTTTTTTGTTATTAATCGAAATTTTACGAATTTTTTGCAAAAATATGACATTTTTCACTTTCAGTTGTAATTTTTTTTTTTAAGAACACATCTATATATAAATTTTTCTCTAAATTTATTGTTCTACATCTCTTTGATAAAAAAAAATATTTGGGTAAAAAAAAGGGTTTACAAACTATGGTACAAAAATGTGAATTTCTGCTTTTTGAAGCAGCTCTGACTTTCTAAGCACCTGTCATGTTTCCTGAGGTTCTACAATGCCCAGACAGTAGAAAAACCCCACAAATGACCACATTTCAGAAAGTAGACACCCTAAGGTATTCGCTGATTGGCATAGTGAGTTCATGGAAGTTTTTATTTTTTGTCACAAGTTAGGTGGGCAAAGGGGCCCACATTCCAAAGAGCACTTTTAGGATTTCACAGGGCATTTTTTACACTTTTGATTTTAAACTACTTCTCACACATTAGGGCCCCTAAAATGTCAGGGCAGTATAACTACCCCACAAGTGACCCCACTTTGCCCACCTAGGCTGCAAAAAAGTGTCACACATGTGGTATCGCCGTACTCAGAAGAAGTTGGGCAATACGTTTTGGGGTGTCTTTTTACATATATCCATGCTGGGTTAAAGAAATATCTCGGCAAAAGACAACTTTTCCCATTTTTTTTATACAAAGTTGTCATTTGACCAAGATATTTATCTCACCCAGCATGGGTATATGTAAAATGACACTCCAAAACACATTGTCCAGCTTCTCCTGAGTACGGTGATACCACATGTGTGACACTTGTTTGCAGCCTAGATGCGCAAAGGGGCCTAAATTCCTTTTAGGAGGGCATTTTTAGACATTTGGATCCCAGACTTCTTCTCACTCTTTAGGGCCCCTAAAATGCCAGGGCAGTATAAATACCCCACATGTGATCCCATTTTGGAAAGAAGACACCCCAAGGTATTTAATGAGGGGCATGACGAGTTCATAGAAGATTTTTTTTTGTGCACAAGTTAGCGGAAATAGATTTTTTTTTTTCTCACAAAGTCTCCCTTTCCGCTAACTTGGGACAAAAAGTTAAATCTTTCATGGACTCAATATGCCCCTCAGCGAATACTTTGGGGTGTCTTCTTTCCGAAATGGGGTCACATGTGGGGTATTTATACTGCCCTGGCATTTTAGGGGCCCTAAATCGTGAGAAGAAGTCTGGAATATAAATGTCTAAAACATTTTATGCATTTGGATTCCATGAGGGGTATGGTGAGTTCATGTGAGATTTTATTTTTGATACAAGTTAGTGGAATATGAGACTTTGTAAGAAAGAACAAAACAAAACAAAAAACAATTTCCGCTAACTTGTGCCTTACAGGGGGGTGATCAATGACAGGGGGGTGATCAGGGAGTCTATATGGGGTGATCACCACCCTGTCATTGATCACCCCCCTGTAAGGCTTCATTCAGATGTCCGTATGTGTTTTGCGGATCCGATCCATGGATCCGTGGGTCCGTAAAACACATATGGACGTCTGAATGGAGCCTTACAGGGGGTTGATCAATGACAGGGGGGTAATCAATGACAGGGGGGTGATCAGGGAGTCTATATGGGGTGATCAGGGGTTAATTAGGGGTTAATAAGTGACAGGGGGGGTGTAGTTTAGTGTGGTGATTCGTGCTACTTATTACTGAGCTGCCTGTGTCCTTTGGTGGTTGATCCAAGCAAAAGGGACCACCAGAGTACCAGGTAGCAGGTATATTAGACGCTGTTATCAAAACAGCGTCTAATATACCTGTTAGGGGTTAAAAAAATCGCATCTAAAGCCTGCGAGAGAACGATCGCCGCTGGCATGCTGTAGATCCACTCGCTTACCTGCCGATCCTGTGAACGCGCGCGCCTGTGTACGCGCGTTCACAGGAAGTCTCGCGAGATGACGCACCAATTCGTCTCTCTGCCTGAGACAGCTGCCTCCAGACCACGCTCCTGCGTTAGGCGGTCCGGAGGCGGTTAAAGACTATGTACACCTTTGGTGGCAAATTATTGCATTGTACTCATTTTGAGCTTTTTTTTTTTATTGGTCTTTATTAAAAATATGGCATCCTTTTTTCTGTTCAGTGCTGACATGCTGGGTTTTCTGTCTTTTCCATCAGACCAGGAGCTGATGAGCTCCTTACCTCTGCACTCTGACATTATAAACACACTCATAGCTCAGTTCTTGCTCAGAAGAATGTGGCCTAATTAAGTGTTTATGACCTCTCAGTAGTTTAGAGATAAGGTTTATTAGATGACTAGCACTAAGTAGAAGTGAAAGTAATGTACCAGTCACACAGCTAGAAAAACAGTTAACCATTTCTGACAGAACAGATCAATATTTTTAATAAACGCCAATTGAAAAAAAAATATTTTTAGCCAAAAATGTGTAACGTGCAATTATAAAAATAAATTGCTTCCGAAGGTGTACATATTCTTTAAACATAAAAGTGAAAATGAAAGATATGCTGATCACTGTAGTTCTGGCTTCTAAATCCTCTGGCAATTTTTCTAATTTAGGTGCATCTCCTAAGTTCTTTCTCCAGCACATTAGACTTTTTCCCACCATCCAAACCTTTAGTAGCAAACTGAAATCCAACCTCTTCAAGAAACTGATAAACCCATTACAAAACTATATAAACATCACCTTCGACATTAAGCCCGTACTTGATTTATCCCAAAATCCCCGATCCTCCTGATTTTTGGCATTTATTTAAAAACTTAGATACGGAGGAAACTGTCTCAGACAAATACAACTTCATCATTAAATACATTCTGCGCCATCCGCCTGAAACATGCCAATTTCCTAGACTTAAAAATTTTCAAAGACACATGTTCCAAACTACAAGATAAATATAAAATAATTAAAGAAAGTACTTGGTTCGAAAAACTAGTACAAGGTCAAACATCAACTAAACGCGTAGTCTCCAATATCTATAGGAACCTATTGAGTTTACAGCAAACTACTAAACCCGCATACATCAATCAATGGGAGAGAGATCTGGGGACATCATTCAATGCAGCAGAAATTAACCAAATACATCTAAGATCCCACGGATTTTCTAGATGCGTAAAAATACAGGAACATTCCTATAAAACGATGGTCAGATGGTATAACGACCCCAGTAAACTCTATTTAATGGGCTTATCAAAAACTAATAAATGTTGGCGGTGCAACAGACATATAGGCACCCTGGGACACATATTTTGGTTCTGCCCATTAATCACCAGTTTCTGGTCCGCTATTGAAACAAAAATAAATCAAATATGTGGCACTTCCTTCCAGCTTACTCCTACCTCAGTACTATTATGGTTGCCATCCAAGAGCTGGTCTCCTAAACCTTTTGACCTCCCCACCTGGCTCGTTCACGCTGCTAGGTCTCTTATTCCACTGCATTGGCTTGACTCGGATCCTCCTACCATCCCCCAATGGGAAATAAAAGTGAACCAATTATGCCTCATGGAAGAACTCAGCAGTTGGGCAAATAGATCCCACGTCAAATTCTTGCGGTTATGGAAACCATGGATTAAATACAAAGAATCATAAGTTGAAGGAGGCGCCTTAAGCCTTCTATCACACATGAGCTTATAATCATAAACTACACCTGGATATTCTCTAAAGAGCTGCACTGAGTTCAGCCTGAGTTACGTTTTATCTTACACAGAGGGTACTCCCTCCCCCCCTCTGTGAGTTCAAGTTGTTTTACTCCCGTCTTGGCCTGCAGGACTTCATACAAGAATAAACGCAATATTCAAGGGGCTATAAGTCCGGTCAATTCTACCAGAGTAATTGCCTGTCCCTCTTATTCAGGTATTGCCCTCATCCTCACGCTTTGACGAGGGATTGTTATTCCTTTTCCTATGTTTGTACAAATATGTAAAAGTGAATTTGTAATTTTGCATTATCCTTTATGACTGCATATTGTGCATATGTTTCTTATTTTCGAAAAAAACAAAACAATAAACAGATATTTGATAAAAAAAAATATATATATAAACATCTTCTACCCTCATGTAGGTTTTACAGAAGAACCAGTCATCTCAGATTTTGGAACATTGATTGTTGGTGTAAATAAGACTTTGACCTGCGCTCCTCCAAGAAATTGCCCTGTGAAATCTTTAGCTTTCCTGTGGAAGAAGAGTAATGTGGCTGGAATCTGGACGAATTTATCTACAATTACCTTTACCCCATCTATAGAAGATGACCAGGAAACCATCACATGTGAGATTACAAACTCCTGGGGGAACACAATTCAAAAACTCATTCATCTTAATGTTGACCGTAAGTACAATACATATTAGTTATTCACATTCATCAATTCCCCAGCATTGCTTCGTAAGCTTCCACAAGTTTTTCACACCAAGCAATGGAGACTATTATTCAAGCTCATATCATTTGTCATGTGGTAAATATTGAGTTGAGTTGAGCGAACACCTGGATGTTCGGGTTCGAGAAGTTCGGCCGAACATCCCGGAAATGTTTGGGTTCGGGATCCGAACCCGACCCGAACTTTGTCCCGAACCCGAACCCTATTGAAGTCAATGGGGACCCGAACTTTTCGGCACAAAAAAAGCTGTAAAACAGCCCAGGAAAGGGCTAGAGGGCTGCAAAAGGCAGCAAAATGTAGTTAAATCCCCTGCAAACAAATGTGGTTAGGGAAATAAATAATAATAAATAAATAAATAAATAAATAAAATAAATAAAAATTAACCAATATCAATTGGAGAGAGGTCCCATAGCAGAGAATCAGTCTTCATGTCATAGCAGAGAATCAGGCTTCACGTCACCCACCACTGCAACAGTCCATTGGCATATATTTAGGCCCCGACACCCAGACAGAGGAGAGAGGTCCCATAACAGAGATTCAGGCTTCATGTCAGCAGAGAATCAGTCTTCATGTCAAAGCAGAGAATCAGGCTTCACGTCACCCACCACTGGAACAGTCCATTGTCATACATTTAGGCCCCGGCACCCAGGCAGAGGAGAGAGGTCCCATAACAGAGATTCAGGCTTCATGTCAGCAGAGAATCAGTCTTCATGTCATAGCAGAGAATCATGCTTCACGACATCCAACATTGGAACAGTCCATTGTCATATAATATAGGCCCCGGCACCCAGACAGAGGAGAGAGGTCCCATAGCAGAGATTCAGGCTTCATGTCATAGCAGAGAATCATGCGTCACGTCACCCAACACTGGAACAGGCCACTGTCAGATATTTTTAGGCCCCGGCACCCAGACAGAGGAGAGGTTCATTCAACTTTGGGTTGCCCCGCAATATAATGGTAAAATCAAAATAAAATTAGGATTGAATGAGGAGGTGCCCTGGAGTACAATAATATATGGTTAAGGGGAGGTAGTTAATGTCTAATTTACACAAGGGATGGACAGGTTCTGTGGGATCCATGCCTGGTTCATTTTTATGAACATCAGCTTGTCCACATTGGCTGTAGACAGGCGACTGCGTTTGTCTGTAATGACGCCCCCTGCCGTGCTGAATACACATTCAGACAAAACGTTGGCCGCCGGGCAGGCCAGCACCTCCAAGGCATAAAAGGCTAGCTCTGGCCACGTGGACAATTTAGAGACCCAGAAGTTGAATGGGGCCGAACCATCAGTCAGAACGTGGAGGGGTGTGCACACGTACTGTTCCACCATGTTAGTGAAATGTTGCCTCCTGCTAACACGTTCCGTATCAGGTAGTGGTGCACTTAGCTGTGGCGTGTTGACAAAGCTTTTCCACATCTCGGCCATGCTAACCCTGCCCTCAGAGGAGCTGGCCGTGACACAGCTGCGTTGGCGACCTCTTGCTTCTCCTCTGCCTTCGCCTTGGGCTTCCACTTGTTCCCCTGTGACATTTGGGAATGCTCTCAGTAGCGCGTCTACCAACGTGTGCTTGTACTCGCGCATCTTCCTATCATGCTCCAGTGCAGGAAGTAAGGTGGGCACATTGTCTTTGTACAGTGGATCCAGCAGGGTGGCAACCCAGTAGTCCGCACACGTTAAAATGTGGGCAACTCTGCTGTCGTTGCGCAGGCACTGCAGCATGTAGTCGCTCATGTGTGCCAGGCTGCCCAGAGGTAAGGACAAGCTGTCCTCTGTGGGAGGCGTATCGTCATCGTCCTGCGTTTCCCCCCAGCCACGCACCAGTGATGGGCCCGAGCTGCGTTGGGTGCCACCCCGCTGTGACCATGCTTCATCCTCATCCTCCTCCACCTCCTCCTCATCCTCGTCCTCATCGTCCTCCAGTAGTGGGCCCTGGCTGGCCACATTTGTACCTGGCCTCTGCTGTTGTCAAAAAACCTCCCTCTGAGTCACTTCGAAGAGACTGGCCTGAAAGTGCTAAAAATGACCCCTCTTCCTGCTTCTCCACCTCCTGGGCCACCTCCTCTTCCATCATCGCCCTAAGTGTTTTCTCAAGGAGACATAGAAGTGGTATTGTAACGCTGATAACGGCGTCATCGCCACTGGCCATGTTGGTGGAGTACTCAAAACAGCGCAACAGGGCACACAGGTCTCGCATGGAGGCCCAGTCATTGGTGGTGAATTGGTGCTATTCCGCAGTGCGACTGACCCATGTGTGCTGCTTCTGAAACTCCCTTATGGCCTGCTGCTGCTCGCACAGTCTGTCCAGCATGTGCTAGGTTGAGTTCTACCTGGTGGGCACGTCGCATATGAGGCGGTGAGCGGGAAGGCCGAAGTTACGCTGTAGCGCAGACAGGCGAGCAGCGGCAGGATGTGAACGCCGGAAGCGCGAACAGACGGCCCGCACTTTATGCAGCAGCTCTGACATGTCGGGATAGTTGTGAATGAATTTCTGCACCACCAAATTCAGCACATGCACCAGGCAAGGGATGTGCGTCAAACCGGCTAGTCCCAGAGCTGCAACGAGATTTCGCCCATTATCGCACACCACCAGGCCGGGCTTGAGGCTCACCGGCAGCAACCACTCGTCGGTCTGTTGTTCTATACCCCGCCACAACTCCTGTGCGGTGTGGGGCCTGTCCCCCAAACATATGAGTTTCAGAACGGCCTGCTGACGTTTACCCCGGGCTGTGCTGAAGTTGGTGGTGAAGGTGTGTGGCTGACTGGACGAGAAGGTGGAAGAAGAGGAGGAGGAAGCCGAGTAGAAGGAGGACGCAACAGGGGGCAAATAATGTTGCCCTGCGATCCTTGGCGGCGGAAGGACGTGCGCCAAACAGCTCTCCGCCTGGGGCCCAGCCGCCACTACATTTAGCCAGTGTGCAGTTAGGGAGATATAGCATCCCCGGCCGTGCTTACTGGTCCACGTATCTGTGAAAAGGTGGACCTTGCCACAGATGGCGTTGCGCAGTGCACACTTGATTAGATCGGATACTTGGTTGTGCAGGGAAGGCACGGCTCTCTTGGAGAAGTAGTGGTGGCTGGGAACAACATACTGTGGAACAGCAAGCGACATGAGCTGTTGAAGCTGTCTGTGTCCACCAGCCTAAATGACAGCATTTCATAGGCCAGTAGAGAATTTCATAGGCCAGTTTAGAAATGCTGGCATTCAGGGCCAGGGATCGAGGGTGGCTAGGTGGGAATTTACGCTTTCTCTGAAATGTTTGTGAGATGGAGAGCTGAACGCTGCCGTGTGACATGGTTGAGATGACTGGTGACGGAGGTGGTGGTGTTGGTGGTACATCCCCTGTTTGCTGGGCGGCAGGTGCCAACGTTCCTCCAGAGGTGGAGGAAGAGGACGAGGCGGCAGCAGCAGAAGAGGCCGAGGCGGCATCAGCAGAAGAGGCCGAGGCGGCAGCAGCAGAAGATGGAGGAGGGGGAGCCTGAGTGACTTCCTTGTTTATAAGGTGTTTACTCCACTGCAGTTCATGCTTTGCATGCAGGTGCCTGGTTATGCAGGTTGTGCTATGGTTCAGAACGTTAATGCCTCGCTTCAGGCTCTGATGGCACAGCGTGCACACCACTCGGGTCTTGTCGTCAGCACATTGTTTGAAGAAGTGCCATGCCAGGGAACTCCTTGAAGCTGCCTTTGGGGTGCTCGGTCCCAGATGGCGGCGGTCAGTAGCAGGCGGAGTCTCTTAGCGGCGGGTATTCTGCTTTTGCCCACTGCTCCCTCTCTTGCTACGCTGTTGGCTCGGTCTCACCACTGCCTCTTCCTCCGAACTGTGAAAGTCAGTGGCACGACCTTCATTCCATCTGGGGTCTAGGACCTCATCGTCCCCTGCATCGTCTTCCACCCAGTCTTTATCCCTGACCTCCTGTTCAGTCTGCACACTGCAGAAAGACGCAGCAGTAGGCACCTGTGTTTCGTCATCATCAGAGACGTGCTGAGGTGGTATTCCCATGTCCTCATTATCAGGAAACATAGGTGGTTGTGCGTCAGTGCATTCTATGTCTTCCACCGCTGGGGAAGGGCTAGGTGGATGCCCTTGGGAAACCCTGCCAGCAGAGTCTTCAAACAGCATAAGAGACTGCTGCATAACTTGAGGCTCAGACAGTTTTCCTGATATGCATGGGGGTGATGTGACAGACTGATGGGCTTGGTTTTCAGGCGCCATCTGTGCGCTTTCTGCAGAAGACTGGGTGGGAGATAATGTGAACGTGCTGGATCCACTGTCGGCCACCCAATTGACTAATGCGAGTACCTGCTCAGGCCTTACCATCCTTAGAACGGCATTGGGCCCCACCAAATATCGCTGTAAATTTTGGCGGCTACTGGGACCTGAGGTAGTTGGTACACTAGGACGTGTGGCTGTGGCAGAACGACCACGTCCTCTCCCAGCACCAGAGGGTCCACTAACACCACCACGACCATGTCCGCATCCGCGTCCCTTACTAGATGTTTTCCTCATTGTTACCGTTCACCACAATAAGAAAAAAAAAAATTGGCCCAATGTATTGAATTCAAATTCAGGCCTTTTTTTACAGACACCTAACACTATCTGGCTATTTAGGTACCGTATTACACTAATACAGGCACAGCAGTAACCACAGATTTAGCTGAATATAAATTGTAGGCCTATTATTTAGGTGCTGGATGACAGGTATACGTTTACGGACAGAATTAGACTTGGAAATGCACGGTAGCGTGTGAAGTTATTGAGGATGACCCTATCCGCACCTTCAATCTAATATACCCTTTTATGGATAGATTTAAACTTGGCCTGATACAGCAGAAACCACTGACTTAGGGAATTGCTAATTTGGGAATTGAATGTAAACCCAGAACAAACTATATCCTTTGCCAGACAGCAGACAGTATTACACTTGGCTAGCCACAGCTGAAACACCAGATTTAGGGTACTGCTATTTTGGCAATTGTATTTCACCCCTCAATAAAATAACAAGCACAGCCAATCCCCTGATGTAGGATATAGCAAAAAAAAAAAAAAAAACACTATTGATGGTTAAATGGACTTAGTGGCAGCTTGTGCTGGCGCACCACAAGACACAAAATGGCCGCCGATCACACCAGAAAAAAGTGACAGAAAAACAGTCTGGGCATCCTAAAAACAATGAGCAATTAAATAGCAGAGGTTGAATGATACACAGCTGTAGATCGATCACTTGATTAAGTATTTTTGAAGAGTAAATCACTGCCTAATCTCTCCCTAACAGCAGCAGCTGCATCCTCTCCCTACACTGATCAGAGCAGAGTGACGGGTGGCGCTACGTGACTCCAGCTTAAATAGAGGCTGGGTCACGTGCTGCACTGGCCAATCACAGCCATGCCAATAGTAGTTATGGCTGTGATGGCCTCTTGGGGCAAGTAGTATGACGCTTGTTGATTGGGTGCTTTGCAGCCTTTCAAAAAGGGCCAAGAAAGCGTTGAACACCGAACCCAAACTTTTACATAAATGTTCGGGTTTGGGTCTGTGTCAAGAACACCCCAAAATTCGGTACGAACCCGAACTATACAGTTCGGGTTCGCTCATCCCTACTGATAAACACTTCAGAAAGGCGAAGCATGGGAAACAAATGGAACAACTTATGAATTCCTATTTTTCCCTATCTGTTCCTCCCTAGATCTCAGCCCAGAGACACCCATAATTGTAGGGGTTCCCTGTCCTCATACCTTGACTGTATATCCCTGTAGAGCCCTATTTTAGCACTGGGGCACAAAGTAAAATCAACATACTGAATAATGCTGAATATATAATAGGTATACCACTAGATGAAAAAAACAACAAATATTGGTAAATTTGGAAATAAAAACAAAAATCCTGACACAGCGTTTCCCCAGTCGATAAGTATTAAGACCGGTTTGTCAGGGGACCATATATACTTACCTTCAGTTTCACGATGGAGACTGTCACTCACTGTCCCTCAATCAGGACCCTCTGGGGGACTTGAGCCAAAGTGCAGGCTTTTGGGATGTCAGGATATACAGACAAGGTACGAGGACAGTGAACCCCTACCATTAAGGCCCCTGGGCTGAGATCTAGGGACGGACGCATAGGGAAAAATAGGCATTTATCAGTTGTTCCATTTGTTTCCCATGCTTCGCCTTTCTGAAGTGTTTATCAGTAAACATCCTCACTACGTCCGTCTCTGCAAAGAGTCCCCTGCAATTTATGGGCTTTTTCATCAAACGGTGAGTAAACCCAGAATAAAAATTATATTGTTCTGAGATAAGTATTCCATATGTATCTGGTATCTTGATCCGTGCAGATGTTTTTAAGATATCATTAAAAGTTATATTTTATTAAATGGGAAGGTGTTCTAGCTTTACTTACTACTTCTGCAGCATCTTATCTCAAGGCTAGCATTCTTCAGCAACATCATATGAAAGACAGAAAGAACAGAATCTGTCTGGAGGCCATTTCCATTTAATCTAATTAAAAAAATAAACAATACTACCAGTAATACCTAATTATAGGTATTTGTGTATCCTTCACTTACTGAGTTCAGTACTCTATGTAGTGCTACTTAGATCTATGTGTATTTTCTCGTGCTTGAAGCCGTACCAGGAAAAAATACCAGTAACTAAGATGGCTGCTGGGCCGGCCGGAAGTTCCCTTAGTTAAGATGGCAGCCAGGCTGGAAATTGGATTAGTTAAGATGGCCGCTGGGATGTGGTAGGGTCTCTCAGCGCCATCTAGGAGAGAAGTATCAGCGGCATGTAAAAATAATTACTTGTCTGTTCATCATACATTTTTGTCCGGCCTAATTTCATATACTTAATTATTTTCATGCTAAAGCTTGATTTGTTATTCATTATATCTAGAACAGAATGCTCTAAATTTATGGCCGAATGTCCTGTGAGAAACATTGTGATCATTTTACTAATTTTTGGCCTAAAGCCAGAGCACACACCTCCTTATATCTCTGTGACGATTCTTTTTTCATTCTCGATTTAACTCTTAATTTGGCCTCATCATCACATCAGTAGAGGTGATTTCGCTCACAGTAAACTTGGCCGTGAGACCTTCCTCTACTAGTCAGTTTTCTATTTGGCAACACACAAGGTCACATTCCTGGTCCACACAGACATAACATTCAATGTAGAACAGACTTAGAAACAGACATATAGTAAAATTTCCCATACATTAACACACACAAGTCTTTGAACTTATTAACAAATAACATTTTCTGGAGCTTCATACACGCACACTCATTACCTCACACACATTGCCTTGTTAGTTTGTTAGTATTGCAGACATTGCACTCGCTATCACTCATTCCAATATTGTGACTTCACTCCCCCTCAGAGCTGTGGCCCCCGCTGTCTACCTTCATACACACCAGCCACCAGCTGCAGGGCCATATATTCACCAGGCAACAGAGACACAGTACCTTCCATGGTACACAGACAGACAGACACGAAACTCCCTGAGGACCACAACTGGACTCAACACTTGACAGTCCTTCCTCTCAGGGGAGACACACAATCAATGAGCTTAACCAGCTTATCCACTCAATCATAAACCAGACAAAAACAACCGACACCTTCCCCTTTTTACCACCAAGCAGAGCTCACCCCTGTGCAGAATATAATTTTTTCCCTGGCTACCACATCTGGTCTCCTAGCACGGGACTAACCCTCTGCCACTGCAGGCAGATATATTATAGTCCCCCGGGGCTACTCCCTCTGCCCCTGCAGGCAGATAATATTGAAGCCCCTAATTTGAGCCCCCCCGGATCTCCCGAGGCTACTCCCTCTGCCACTACAGGCCAATAATATTGAAGCCCCTAATTTGAGCTCCCCCCACCAGGTGAATACTCTTGCTCTGCTTAGTCGTTAAACTTGAAGGTGCCTGATAGTGATGAGCGGGACGTACCATATTCGATTTCGCAATATTTCGCGAATATTCAATTGAATATTCATCTTATATTCGTCGAAATCGAATATTCGTCATTTTTCTATTTATCACGAATAATATACGATTTAATTATTCGCACATTGCGATTTTTCTTTTGACAGTATAAGGCAATGTTCCTATGACTATGGCTAGGCTAATATGTGTATTTTACGAATTTTCGGAATATTGCTCTAACTTTGTCTTTAAGAATATTACGAATATTCTAAAAGACGAAGTTAGAGCAATATTACAAATATTCGTAAAATACACATACAGACTGTAATTTATGTGTACTGTTATTCCACTTTGGCATACTGCTCCCCGACAAGCATCCCCGTAACCATGGGAATGACTGTGCGTTAGAATATACAATCGGATCTGAGCTTTCACGATCTCAGGTCCGATGGTATTTTCTAACCCACAGGCGTTCCCATGGTGACAGGGACGCTTGTCAGGGAGGAGTATGCGAACAACTGTACAGATACAAAAAAAATAATGCCAAAATTCTAAATAACGAATATATTCACTATATTGTTTGTATTAGTTTTTTAGAATATTGGTCATTTTATTTTCCATATGAAAACATGATTCCGCCCTGCTTAAGTTGCTTGTAGGCCAATGGCTTATTGACCCACAAGCAAGAAGCAGGAGGAAATCATATTTTCAGATGAAAAAAAATGAATATTCGATTTCGCGAATATATAGAACTATATTCGAAATATTCGCGAAATCTCGAAGTTACGATATTCGAGAAAAAAATTTGCAATTCGAATATTCGCGCTCAACACTAGTGCCTGATATGAAACACAGACAGAAAAGAAGTACCCACAGTAGAGCAAATCTTTTTTCTCTTTCAATCTATGGTTCTAAGGACTTGGGATTTTACATCAGCCGAGGCTGCTAGCCAAAGAATAACATAAACAGCAGAACAGATCACCGCAGTAAGGTGGAATACAGCGAGAGGCAGGCAAAATAACCAGTTTTCTTACCTTTTTTAGCTGGGGCTGCAGTTCCAGACCTCAAGTGTCATCCACCATGCTCCGGGAACCCAAATCTTCGGCTAGTGACATTAGATTCTCCCAAGCCCCACGTTGGGCACCAAATTTTTGAAGATTCCCTCAATCGGGGCTAATTACGTTTGTTCTATTGCTCCAAATTGTTCTGATCCTAGGATTTTACATGCATGGAAGAACCCAAACTGACACCAGGCAAGGGTCAAAGCAGTTTTTCATTTATTAAAGGAAGTGAAGCAGTTTTTAAGGACATGAGAAGGGGCATTCCCCCTGAGGCTCATGGCATTGTTTCATTGGCGAGAATATAATAACAAGAAAAGAGATAACACTTGGCATCTGCACATTGTGCATTGTTTTACTAACTTTGGTAAACATCTAAGTGCAAGCGCCATATTGCAATGTCTTTACTCTAACAGCAGTACAGCATACGTCATATATGACACATCAGGAAGGAGGGTCCTCTTGGAACTTAAGTGAATAAGGCATTTACTCCGAATGGAGGTTATGGGGGCCATCTTAATTAATCAAGAATGATATCCACATCTCTATCAGTCAACGCTTTGAAGCCATTTCATTTGGCCTAACACTGTCCCTAATCTAAGTTGGTTCTACAATCTGTCCCATTGTACCGGTTGTTTGTTTCACCACTTTGGAGACAACCTATCCCTATTGGATAGACTCCCTCATAATGGACTTATACAATGGGAAGTCAGATTCTCACCTTTCCCTAATACAAAATATATGGGGCCGATGTTAAGTGGTGGCATCTCGATTATTGTGAACATAAAAACTATTATTACTGGGAATCTTTGGACAATACTCTCCATGGGTCACTGGACTGGAAGTATCAGGCTGTAACAGCTTTGTTCTTCCTTTTACACAACTTTTTCACAGCTCAGAAACCTATTTTTACCATCTCATTTGAAATCCATATTCTTTGAGTCAGGATCAGCAGTCACACAAGGGGGAACAACAGCACACAAGACTCAACACTTTCTTGCAATGACTGGCGTAGATCCAATTAGGCTTTCCTTTGAGCTTCACTGATGTGCTTGTGGTCAGCAACACTTGGAATGGACCATCATAACAGGGTTTGAGGACTTTTCTAATGTGTGTTTTTACCACCACCCAATCTCCAGTGGGTGGGTTTCTAGTACTTTATCTGGAGCTGCTGTGGGAAATACAATCCTGTCCTAGGGGCTGACCCAAAAAAGGCCTTATAGGGAATAAGGCCTGTCTTACAGTTAGGGGTATACCTTACTGAAAAGAGGGCTACCAGCAGGTGTTTATACAAGCCATTATAAATATGTAATGCTATTTGGGAATCTGTGTATAATAAAGTAATATTTAGGTATGTCAGTCATTTATAGTGACATGCAAAGGTTTGGGTACCCCTGGTCAAAATTCCTGCTATTGTGAACAGTAAAATCCTTAATGACCAATGACGTACTGTGTACGTCATGATGTGGTGTTAGTTATTGCATTATGACTTACACAGTACGTCATGAGATCAAAGTATCACTGCAAGAGCCCGGCATCTAAACAGGTGTTACAGACAGCAGAACTGTCCAGGCACTTAGCAGGGGACCAATCACAGCAGTCCCTGCCTTTAGATCACTGTGATTGGTCAGTTAGATTTGACTGACCAATCGCAGCATTCAGCTGTTGTGTTTATTATGCCCTGACTCCTTCTCTCCATTCAGGATGATGAGCGGGACTCAAAGCCCTTTCCATAATCATCTGGGTGCCCCACCACCTCTTCCCCACCCCAACAATTATTCAGGATGGCAGAGCAGAGTGTCAGCTGTAACATACAGTTGACACTCTGCCATAACGGCCAACATTGGTGCTGGCATTGATGGCGGCCGTTTAAACCCTTCCATGCCGAGGTCCTGTTCAATAAAAAATATCAGATAATCTACCCCCTAAGGTGAATGCCATAAAAAAATAAAAAAATAAAAACCTGTGACAAAAAAGTCATTTTTTTATTATCTTACATACAAAAAGTGTAATGCCAAGAGATAAAAAAGTCCAATATAGACCAACGCTGATAACGGCGTCATCGCCACTGGCCATGTTGGTGGAGTACTCAAAACAGCGCAACAGGGCACACAGGTCTCGCATGAAGGCCCAGTCATTGGTGGTGAATTGGTGCTATTCCGCAGTGCGACTGACCCATGCGTGCTGCATCTGAAACTCCCTTATGGCCTGCTGCTGCTCGCACAGTCTGTCCAGCATGTGCTAGGTTGAGTTCTACCTGGTGGGCACGTCGCATATGAGGCGGTGAGCGGGAAGGCCGAAGTTACGCTGTAGCGCAGACAGGCGAGCAGCGGCAGGATGTGAACGCCGGAAGCGCGAACAGACGGCCCGCACTTTATGCAGCAGCTCTGACATGTCGGGATAGTTGTGAATGAACTTCTGCACCACCAAATTTAGCACATGCGCCAGGCAAGGGATGTGCGTCAAACCGGCTAGTCCCAGAGCTGCAACGAGATTTCGCCCATTATCGCACACCACCAGGCCGGGCTTGAGGCTCACCGGCAGCAACCACTCGTCGGTCTGTGGTTCTATACCCCGCCACAACTCCTGTGCGGTGTGGGGCCTGTCCCCCAAACATATGAGTTTCAGAATGGCCTGCTGACGTTTACCCCGGGCTGTGCTGAAGTTGGTGGTGAAGGTGTGTGGCTGACTGAATGAGCAGGTGGAAGAAGAGGAGGAGGAAGCCGAGAAGGAGGAGGTGGCAACAGGAGGCAAAGAATGTTGCCCTGCGATCCTTGGCGGCGGAAGGACGTGCGCCAAACAGCTCTCCGCCTGGGGCCCAGCTGCCACTATATTTACCCAGTGTGCAGTTAGGGAGATATAGCGTCCCTGGCCGTGCTTACTGGTCCACGTATCTGTGGTTAGGTGGACCTTGCTACAGATGGCGTTGCGCAGTGCACACTTGATTTTATCGGATACTTGGTTGTGCAGGGAAGGCACGGCTCTCTTGGAGAAGTAGTGGCGGCTGGGAACAACATACTGTGGGACAGCAAGCGACATGAGCTGTTTGAAGCTGTCTGTGTCCACCAGCCTAAATGACAGCATTTCATAGGCCAGTAGTTTAGAAATGCTGGCATTCAGGGCCAGGGATCGAGGGTGGCTAGGTGGGAATTTACGCTTTCTCTCAAATGTTTGTGAGATGGAGAGCTGAACGCTGCCGTGTGACATGGTTGAGATGCTTGGTGACGGAGGTGGTGGTGGTGTTGGTGGTACATCCCCTGTTTGCTGGGCGGCAGGTGCCAACGTTCCTCCAGAGGCGGAGGACGAGGCCGAGGCGGCAGCAGCAGAAGAGGCCGAGGCGGCAGCAGCAGAAGAGGCCGAGGATGTTTTTAAGGTGTTTACTCCACTGCAGTTCATGCTTTGCATGCAGGTGCCTGGTCATGCAGGTTGTGCTAAGGTTCAGAATGTTAATGCCTCGCTTCAGGCTCTGATGGCACAGCGTGCAAACCACTCGGGTCTTGTCGTCAGCACATTGTTTGAAGAAGTGCCATGCCAGGGAACTCTTTGAAGCTGCCTTTGGGGTGCTCGGTCCCAGATGGCGGCGGTCAGTAGCAGGCGGAGTCTCTTGGCGGCGGGTGTTCTGCTTTTGCCCACTGCTCCCTCTTTTGCTACGCTGTTGGCTCGGTCTCACCACTGCCTCTTCCTCCGAACTGTGAAAGTCAGTGGCACGACCTTCATTCCATGTGGGGTCTAGGACCTCATCATCCCCTGCATCGTCTTCCACCCAGTCTTCCTCCCTGACCTCCTGTTCAGTCTGCAGACTGCAGAAAGACGCAGCAGTTGGCACCTGTGTTTCATCATCATCAGAGACTTGCTGAGGTGGTATTCCCATGTCCTCATCATCAGGAAACATAAGTGGTTGTGCGTCAGTGCATTCTATGTCTTCCACCGCTGGGGAAGGGATAGGTGGATGCCTTTGGGAAACCCTGCCAGCAGAGTCTTCAAACAGCATAAGAGACTGCTGCATAACTTGAGGCTCAGACAGTTTCCCTGATATGCATGGGGGTGATGTGACAGACTGATGGGGTTGGTTTTCAGGCGCCATCTGTGCGCTTTCTGCAGAAGACTGTGTGGGAGATAATGTGAACGTGCTGGATCCACTGTCGGCCACCCAATTGACTAATGCCTGTACCTGCTCAGGCCTTACCATCCTTAGAACGGCATTGGGCCCCACCATATATCGCTGTAAATTCTGGCGGCTACTGGGACCTGAGGTAGTTGGTACACTAGGACGTGTGGATGTGGCAGAACGGCCACGTCCTCTCCCAGCACCAGAGGGTCCACTAACACCACCACAACCATGTCCACGTCCGCGTCCCTTACTAGATGTTTTCCTCATTGTTATCGTTCACCACAACAACAAAAATATTATTTGGCCCAATGTATTGAATTCAAATTCGGACCTTTTTTTTAGACACCTAACACTATCTGGCTATCTATTTAGGTACTGTATTACACTAATACAGGCACAGCAGTAACCACAGATTTAGCTGACTATGAATTTGAGGCCTAGTATTTAGGCGCTGGGTGACAGGTATAGGTTTACTGACAGAATTAGACTTGGAAATGCACAGTAGCGTGTGTGTGAAGCTATTCAGAATGACCCTATGTGCACCTTGAATATTATATACCCTTTTAGGGGTAAATTTCAAATAGCTCTGATACAGCAGAAACCACTAAATTAGGAAATTGCTAAATTGGGAATTGTATTTCAACCCAGAACAAAAACTGTGCTTTGACGGACACTAAATAACTTGCCCAGCCACAACAGTACAGCAGTAACAACAGATTTAGCAGGATATAAATTTGAGGCCTAGTATTTAGGCACTGGGTGACAGGTATACGTTTTACGAACAGAATTAGACTGGGATATGCACAGTAGCGTGTGTGTGAAGTTATTGAGAATGACCCTATCAGCACCTTGATTCTGATATACCCTTTTAGGGATGTATTTAAAGTAGGCCTGATACAGCAGAAACCACTAAATTAGGAAATTGCTAAATTGGGAATTGTATTTCAACCCAGAACAAAAAATGTGCTTTGACGGACAGTAAATAACTTGCCCAGCCACAGCAGTAACGACAGATTTAGCTGGATATAAATTTGAGGCCTAGTATTTAGGCGCTGGGTGACAGGTATAGGTTTACTGACAGAATTAGACTTGGAAATGCACTGTAGCGTGTGTGTGAAGTTATTTAGAATGACCCTATGTGCACCTTGAATCTGATATACCCTTTTAGGGATGTATTTAAAGTAGGCCTGATACAGCAGAAACCACTAAATTAGGAAATTGCTAAATTGGGAATTGTATTTCAACCCAGAACAAAAACTGTGCTTTGACGGACACTAAATAACTTGCCCAGCCACAGCAGTACAGCAGTAACGACAGATTTAGCTGGATATAAATTTGAGGCCTAGTATTTAGGCGCTGGGTGACAGGTATACATTTTACGAACAGAATTAGACTGGGATATGCACAGTAGCGTGTGTGTGAAGTTATTCAGAATGACCCTATGTGCACCTTGAATATTATATACTCTTTTAGGGATAGATTTCAAATAGCTCTGATACAGCAGAAACCACTAAATTAGGAAATTGCTAAATTGGGAATTGTATTTCAACCCAGAACAAAAAATGTGCTTTGACGGACACTAAATAACTTGCCCAGCCACAACAGTACAGCAGTAATGACAGATTTAGCAGGATATAAATTTGAGGCCTAGTATTTAGGTGCTGGGTGACAGGTATAGGTTTACTGACAGAATTAGACTTGGAAATGCACAGTAGCGTGTGTGTGAAGTTATTCAGAATGACCCTATGTGCACCTTGAATCTGATATACCCTTTTTGGGATGTATTTAAAGTAGGCCTGATACAGCAGAAACCACTAAATTAGGAAATTGCTAAATTGGGAATTGTATTTCAACCCAGAACAAAAAATGTGCTTTGACGGACACTAAATAACTTGCCCAGCCAGAACAGTACAGCAGTAACGACAGATTTAGCTGGATATAAACTTGAGGCCTAGTATTTAGGCGCTGGGTGACAGGTATACGTTTACTGACAGAATTACACTGGGATATGGCCAAAAAATAACCACACTATTGATCATTAAATTCACTTGGTGTGACAGCTTGACCAACCACACTACTGAGGGTTAAATGCACTTGGTGACGGGCGCAGCTTGCCCCTGATGTAGTATATGGCCAAAAAATAAACAGACTATTGCTGGTTAAATGCACTTGGTGTGACAGCTTGACCAACCACACTACTGAGGGTTAAATGCACTTGGTGACAGGCGCAGCTTGCCCCTGATGTAGTATATGGCCAAAAAATAAACAGATTATTGCTGGTTAAATGGACTTGGTGTGACAGCTTCACCCTGATGTAGGATTTAGCCAAAAAACAACCACACCATTGAGGGTTAAATGCACTTGGTGACAGCTTGCCCCTGATGTAGTATATGGCCAAAAAATAAACAGACTATTGCTGGTTAAATGCACTTGGTGTGACAGCTTCACCCTGATGTAGGATTTAGCCAAAAAACAACCACACCATTGAGGGTTAAATGCACTTGGTGACAGTCGCAGCTTGCCCCTGATGTAGTATATGGCCAAAAAATAAACAGACTATTGCTGGTTAAATGCACTTGGTGTGACAGCTTCACCCTGATGTAGGCTTTAGCCAAAAAACAACCACACGATTGAGGGTTAAATGCACTTGGTGGCAGCTTGTGCTGGCGCAACACAAGACACAAAATGGCCGCCGATCACCCCAGAAAAAAGTGTCTGAAAAATGCTCTGGGCAGCCTAAAAACAGTGAGCAATTCAATAGCAGCAGTTCAATGATCCACAGCTGCAGATTGATCACTGGACGGAGTCTTTTGGAGGAGTTAATCACTGCCTAATCTCGCCCTAACGTCGCAGCTGTAACCTCTCCCTATGCTGATCAGAGCAGAGTGACGGGCGGCGCTACGTGACTCCAGCTTAAATAGAGGCTGGGTCACATGGTGCTCTGGCCAATCACAGCCATGCCAATAGTAGGCATGGCTGTGACGGCCTCTTGGGGCAAGTAGTATGACGCTTGTTGATTGGCTGCTTTGCAGCCTTTCAAAAAGCGCCAAGAAAGCGACGAACACCGAACCCGAACCCGGACTTTTACGAAAATGTCCGGGTTCGGGTCCGTGTCACGGACACCCCAAAATTCGTACGAACCCGAACTATACAGTTCGGGTTCGCTCATCCCTATTAAAGACCATATCAACATACTACAGTATCTAACAGTGCACTGTAAGATGTCATATAGACTATTTCTGATATTGTATAGTATTATCTTGCATCAACAGGAATCAAAGCAATAAGGACTAAGGAGATGAAATAAATAAAAAAATAAAACATTTTAATCCATTTTCTGTAACATAGCAAGGGTTAACAGCTGCTTCTACAGTTAAGAGAAGCATGCCATATGTGTCCATAAACCTCTTTATAGGCACACAGTAGGGCTCAAAAGGAAAGGAGTGCAAAATAGTACACCCTATCCTGCCACCCTGTGCCCGCTGTGCCCTCAATATTGCTCATACTAGTAATCATGTATTCCATAGTCTCCCAGTAGTAATAAAACCCAAAACGGTGTCCTCCAAGAGTAATAATTCCCCTTATAATGTGAGCTAGTACAAAAAATGGCCCCTTAAATGTGCCAGTATAAAAATGCCTTTTATAACATCTACCAGTAAAATAAATTGATTCTTTTAGTGCCCCCTGCAGTAAATGTCCAACCATAGTGGCCTCCCATGTGTGTCAGTAAAAAAAAAAAAAAATCTTATAAAGTGTGCCAATACAAAAATTCTCACCTTTTAGTGTGCACAGTAGGACCCCCCCTCCCTCAATAGTGCCCCCGAGTTATAATAATTACCTCCCCTAATAGTGGCCTAATAGCATGCCACTAACAAGCTCAAATACATCTATGCCGCTATGCTATTTTCAGGCCTGTTTCCAGTACTGTATTCTGCATGGCTCTGATGGCACTGTGATGATGTCCTTGCGCCACCTGCACTAGGCCTGGAGCCTATTAGAGAAAATGGCTGAGTGCTTCCAATGGAAGCACGCATTACCTAATAGTGTCGGACTGCAGCCCCTTCCTTGAGGTAGCGAGGTGCGCCCTGTGCGGTCACACCCCTTGCCCAGTCTTAGAAATGGCCATGTCCATAATATTTATATTTTTCTGCCAACGTGGCTGTCTGAGGGCTTGCTTTTTTGTGGGACAGACTGTAGTTTTTATTGGTACCATTCTGGGGTACATTTAGCATTTTCATTGCTTTTTCTACCATTTTTTGGGGAGGTGAGGTGAAAAAAGCAACATATTTTTAACTGTGTTCACCATACGTATCAGTAACGTGATCCTTTTATAGATCAGGTTGTTAAGGATGCAGCAATACCAATTACAGTATATATTGTTTTTTGTATTTTTTAAATGGGAAAAGCTATTTATTTCTTTTTTAGATTGATTTTTTTTCCTTTTTATATTTGTTACTTTTTTATTTTTTTAAGTCTCAATTGCTTTTTGAAGATCCAGTCATCTAATAGCAGTACAATACACTTCAATAGTCATCTATTGCAGTGTATTGTAATGTCAGTTTTATGCTCACCCCTGTCCTGTTCAGACTCTGCCTCTGGCAGGGCCTGGCAGGCTTCAGTACATCAAGCCTGGAGGCCTTTTTTTGGTGGTGTGGTGTGGATGTGGTGAGTGGTTTATTTTTTTTGCTAAAAACAAACAGTACAGATGAGGACCACTATGGGGGACATTTGGGGATCGATATGGGGGACATTATGGGCCACTATGGGGAAATTATTACTGCTGGAGCCACTATGGCGGACGTTACTACTGCTGAGGGCCATTATGGGGGATATTATGTATACTGAGGGGGTTGGGATTTTATGAAAAAAAGAAAATTCTTAAATTTTTAACGTTCATAAAAAATTGACAGACGGACAGAAAATGGAAGCATAAATGTGTCTGTTTTTGACAACAGTTTTTTTCACTTTCGAGTGCATGTAACCTAAGGGGTTGAACAGCCAGGATTAGTGCCAGCACTGACTTCGGCTATTGCAGGAGATTGTCAGCTGTACGTTACAGCTGACACCCACTGCGGATATTACCAGCTCGGTTCCGGAGTCACTGTCATCTCGATTCCGTAGGGGGATGGCATGGCACATGCTAGGGGATTGAGGAAGCTTCAAGGGGCACAAAGGGGACTGCAGAGAGCTCAGAAGTGGTACCTTTATCAAGGCTCTGATCTCCACCGTCAGGACCCGGGACAGTGGAGTCTCCAGCCCTGTGACACTTTCTCGTGTCACAGCGTCAATTAACAGTTCATATGTAACTGTATGCCTGACTGCAGTAACTCACATGCAATCTGGATGCACAGTTATGTCTATATGCGAGAAGGGGTTAAATATAAAGCAAGATGAACAGGTTAAGGACATGAATTTATTCCATTGCGGCATTGTTCCTGTCTCACCTTACATCTTTTATCTCCTTTGAAATAAAAAATATCTATTATGGCATAGTTATGTCTGTGCACACAACTGCTTCTCTCCTGCTCCATAGCTCCATGGCTCGGGTAGTCTGTTCGACCATTGTCCCGTTCTTCCTGCTCACTGGTTCCCGACGCCAGAGTTGTGATGCTGAGGTCTGCTTCCTGTTGGGAATACCTCTTTCTGCCCATAGGGCATGTGCGCACAGTCTCCAGCTCATAGAGGGGCAGCACCCTAATCTTCCCCAGGCAATTGCTGGTTACCCTCAGCTTATTTAGGCATCTTCCCTGTGGTACTAGTTTGCTATTTTCGTCCAGGGTGTGCTGTTTGCTTTATTTGCCTGTCCATTTAATGACTTTTGCCTGATTTCTGAAACTGACCTTTCACTGTCTGATCTGATCTCCATTCTGACCCTGAGCTGCCTGTCCTGATGTTGGCCTGTCCTTTACTATGGTTTTCATACACATCAGTGTCTCTCTCAACCCTTGTAGGTCAGCAGTCGCTTGAACTGAGATTACTCCAAGAGGTAGCGGCCTGGTAGTTCCCCTGCAGCTGATTTCAGATACCTTTACAAGCTTTAATGAAAACTTTAGAAAAGCCACTTAGATAATGTTCTAATTAGTACTCCACTCCATTATACCATCCTTATCCTTACAGTTCAAAGTTCTGGAATCTACTAGGCATTATTCCTCTCGTAGTCTATTGAGGGTACCTGAGCTTTTCTACCAGTATTTGTACAGCTTGTAATGCAATTCCTTCTCCTGATGTCCTGGTTTTTACAAACCAAGGGTTCCTGTAAGTCTTCTCTGGGATCTTTTCTTGTATAAACTTTATTAGTAGGAATTGTTTATGTACAAGGATGAACCATGTTACAGTATGATAGAATATCTTTGTAGAGCCATCTCCAGTTTCTCGTCATACCTCATAAATTTGTGATTCAGGGTTTCTCCATGTTATTACAGGTATGGAATTGCTTCCAACTTTTCTCCTGGGTAGAACTCATCTTCTTTAAAATGAATTCTCTTTTTACAAATTCTTTTATACGTAACTTGTTTTCCTTGAAATTCTTGGATGTGATCTTGCAGTAGGATGTTTCTATATCCACTGTTGTGGTGTTTCTTCTCACCAATTCATTTGTCTGGTCCATTAATAGAGCAAACTCATTGAACATCAGCTAATATGGTGTATACTGTTATGGATAGTCTTATTGTAAAGCTATACAACATCAGTCACATATTAAGATGATCCTTTTTTCATGTTCTTTAGCTAAAAGTGCAAATCATACTTAGTGACCACCTACTGAATGACATGAAGTTGTCTGTGATTTCCTATTCCCATGAAAAATACATGACTCTTGCTTTATTTCTGATTCAATGTCACCACCAGTTCTGTGAGAAGGTCTGACAGACGTTATTCTCTACCTCTTGTATGACGTTATTTGTTTTGGTTTCTCTTTGTCATCTCCTTTCCTTCTGCCAGGTGTCACTTATTTAGACTAATCATCTCCCTTTGTACTCCCTCCCATACTGCCTCACTTTGCAGTTTATACTACTTCCTGGATGAAGTGTTCACTGCTGGAGGCAGCTGCTGCTGTTTGCTCAGATAAGTCTTTTCCTTTATTGTGTTTCCTTGCCGGCTTGATTCTAGGTGACCCTGACTCCGTCCGCATTAAGTGCAGGGAGCCAGTGGTCGTGTCCCCTCACTATTATAGGGTTTTCAGGTGTCACACAGTCTTAGGTATGTGGGCATGCAATCGTCTACCATTGAGACCCTTGCATGTGCATAGCAGTCAGGGAGAGCTCTTAGGGTTTTAAAGGGCTCACCCAAATGCTCCTTAGTTTGGGATCAAGCCAGTTGGTTGTTTATTTATAAGTTCCAGCTATTGTCACGGAAGGTGTACAGAAAACAAGAAGCCCTGCAACAGACCTGGCTCTCTCCCTAACTGCTCAGCCTATGCGAAAATCTCAATGGTAGATGATCGCATATCCTCGTACCTCAACTGTATAACACCTGAACACCCTATAATAGTGAGGGGACACGTCCACCTGGTCCCTACACTTGATACGGAGGGAGTCAGGGTCACCTGGGATCCAGCAAACAGGAAAACACAAATGAAAAACAAAACTTATCTGTAGAAGACTCAGTAGTAAGATCAGCATGCACACACTCCAGGAAGGAATATAAACCGCAAAGTGATGCAGTATGGGAAGGGATTTAAAGGGATGCAATCAGTGCAACTACATGATAGCTGAGAGAGGCTAACAAGATGAGAAAATGAAAGCAAAACAAAAGGAACCTCGAGGAGGAGGTTCTGAAGGACGTTTGTCAGAGCTTCTCAGATGTCTGGTGGTGACTGTACCCCTCCTTCTACGAGTGGACTACAGACACTCAGAGCCCACCTTCTCAGGATGGGACCTATGGAAAGCCCTGATGAGACGAGTGGCCTTAATGTCCGTCACTGGGACCCACATCCTCTCCTCAGGACCATAACCCTCCCAATGAACGAGGTACTGGAGAGAACCGCGGACAACACGAGAATCCACAATCCTAGAGACCTGAAATTCAAGATTACCATCAACCACAATCGGAGGAGGAGGCAAAGACGAGGGTACAATGGGTTGGACATAAGGACTTATGAAAAACATTATGGATCTTCCAAGTCTGAGGAAGATCAAGACGGTAGGCAGCAGGATTGATGACGGACAAGATTTTGTAAGGACCAATAAACTTAGGACCCAACTTCCAGGAGGGAACCTTCAATTTGATATTCTTAGTAGACAACCACACCAGATCACCAACATTCAGGTCCGGACCAGGCAGAGGTCTCTTATCCGCAACACGCTTATATCTCTCACTCATGCTCTTTAGATTATCCTGAATCTTTTGCCAAATAGATGACAAAGACAAGGAGAATCTGTCCTCATCAGGTAAACCAGAAGACCCCTCTCCAGAGAATGTCCCAAACTGCAGATGAAACCCATATGCACCAAAAAATGTTGACTTATCAGAGGACTCCTGACGACGATTATTTAAAGCAAACTCAGCAAGGGACAAAAAATAATACCAATCCTCCTGATTCTCCGCCACAAAACAGCGCAGATATGTCTCCAGATTCTGATTGACGCGCTCTGTCTGACCTTTCGACTGCGGGTGGAAAGCAGAAGAGAATGACAACCGAACCCCCAAGCGAGAACAGAAAGCCTTCCAGAATTTGGAAACAAACTGTGTGCCCCTATCAGAGACTATGTCTGAAGGGATACCATGCAATTTGACAATGTGATCAATAAATTCCTGTGCCAGCGTCTTAGCATTGGGCAAGCCAGGAAAAGGAATGAAATGCACCATTTTGCTAAAACTGTCCACCACCACCAGAATCACAGTCTTCCCCAAGGAACGAGGCAGGTCCGTAATGAAGTCCATGGACAGATGTTTCCAAGGACGGGAAGGAATGGGTAACGGAAGGAGAGGACCTGATGGCCGTGAATGAGGGACTTTGGCACGATCGCAGGTCTCGCAGGCTGCCACAAAACCCTCAACCGACTTACGAAGCGCCGGCCACCAGAATCTCCGAGCGATGAGATCCACTGTGGCTCTTGCCCCCGGGTGCCCAGCAAGGACAGTATCGTGGTGTTCTTTAAAAATCTTGTGTCTTAAAGCGAGAGGCACAAACAACCTCCCAGGAGGACAAAGATCAGGAGCCTCTGACTGGGCTACCTGAACCTCTGCCTCCAATTCAGGATAAAGAGCAGAGACCACCACACCTTCAGCCAAAATGGGACCCGGGTCTTCAAAATTCCCAGGGCATACGCCTTCACATTCTTAACCCCAGGGCGGAACGTTACAACAAAATTAAACCTTGAAAAGAACAAAGACCATCTGGCCTCGGGTTATGACGCTTGGCTGACTCCAAGTAGGCCAGATTTTTATGGTCAGTAAACACGGTAATAGGGTGTCTGGCTCCCTCTAGCCAATGGCGCCACTCCTCAAAAGCCAACTTGATGGCCAACAACTCGCTATCTCCCACATCGTAATTTCTCTCTGCGGAGGAGAGTTTCTTCGAGAAAATGGCAAATGGTCGCAATTTGGCAGGAGAGGGACCCTGAGACAAGACCGCACCCACACCCACCTCAGAAGCGTCCACCTTAACTATGAAGGGCAGAAAGATATCAGGTTGTACCAAGATGGGAGCGGAAGCAAAACTCTCTTTGATACTAGAAAAGGCCTTACGCGCCTCTACCGACCAGGAGGAAAAATCTACCCCCTTTCTAGTCATATCAGTGAGTGGTTTAACAACAGAGGAATAATTCAAAATAAACTTCCTGTAATAATTGGCAAAACCCAAAAAACGCATCAGCGCCTTCTGATTCTCAGGAAGCTCCCACTCAAGCACAGTGTGGACCTACTCGGGGTCCATGCGAAAACCTGAAGCGGAGAGAAGAAACCCCAGAAATTGAATTTCTGGAACCGCAAACACACATTTTTCCAGTTTAGCATACAATTTATTCTCCCGCAGGATGAGCAAGACCTGACGTAAATGTTCCTTATGAGTTTTGAAATCAGGAGAAAAAATCAAAATGTCATCTAGATACACTAATACAAGTTTCCCCATTAAATGATCAAAAATGCTGTTCACAAAATGCTGAAAGACGGCTGGAGCATTCATCAAACCAAAAGGCATAACCAAATTCTCAAAATGGCCCTCAGGGGTATTGAAGGCCGTCTTCCATTCGTCTCCTTCTCTGACCCTGACCGGGTTGTATGCCCCTCTTAGATCCAACTTGGAAAAAACTTTAGCCCCAACAATCTGGTTAAAGAGGTCCGGGATCAGAGGAAGCGGATAAGGTTCACGAAGTGATACTGTTCAGCTCCCTGAAATCCAGACATGGTCTTAAAGAACCATCTTTTTTCTTAACAAAGAAAAAAACAGCGGCAACAGGTGACTTCGAGGGTCCTATGTGTCCCTTTCTCAGACTCTCAGAGATATAAGCACGCATAGCGACCCTTTCAGGTTGGGAGAGATTGTATAAACGAGATTTAGGCAGCTTGGCTCCTGGGGTGAGATTAATAGGGCAATCGTACTCCCTGTGCGGGGGCAACTCCTGAACACCACTCTCAGAGAACACATCCGAAAATTCAGAGAGAAAAGATGGTACAGTCTTAGTAGAAACCTCAGAAACAGATGTTGTGAGGCAATTCTCTCTGCAAAAGTCACTCCAACCATTTATTTGCCTCGCTTGTCAATCAATGGTGGGGTTATGTTTAGTGAGCCAGGGTAGCCGCAACACTAGAGGAGTAGGCAACCCACTTAGGACGAAACATGACACATCCTCAACATGAGTATCACTCACAATCAAATGGATATTGTGAACTATGCCCTTTAACAATTTCTGAGAAAGTGGAGCGGAATCAATAGCAAAAATAGGTATAACCTTTCCCAAAGTGTATACCTGGAAACCATGAGTTATAGCAAATTGACTATCAATGAGATTGACAGCTGCTCCACTATCTACAAAAATCTCACAAAAAATGTTCTTGCTCTCTAGCGCCACGGGAAGGACAAAACGGGAACTACAAGCAAATGGAAAACCTTCAATTTCCACATCAACCTTGCCAATAGTAACAGATGGAACGTTTTTAGAGGATTTTTTTTCTTTTTGTTACTTTATTACTCTCAAAAAACTGCCTGAATCTCCTAGAGGGACAAACATTTGCCAAATGATTTATACCCCCACAACAGAAACAAACCTTCCCATGAGGGCTGAATCTTCTATTGTCAATCAGGCAATCAAGCCTATCTGCATGGGCTCCGGCTCAGAAGGGATTGAGAGCGCCTGAGACCCCTGTGCACAGAATGAGACCGCCGCACTGTCCTTGGACTGAGTATGACAGGAAGGAGTGATCTCTCCTCTCTCTCTAAGACGCCTGTCAATACGAACGGCCCGAGACATGGCAGAGTCCAAGGAGGTAGGTCTTTCATGAAAGGCAAATGCATCTTTCAATCCCTCTGAAAGACCATGGCAAAATTAACTTCAGAGTGCAGCATCATTCCATCCAGTATCAGCTGTCCATCTCCGAAATTCTGAACAATATATCTCTGCGGACTGTTTGCCCTGGCATAAAAGACGTAGTCTAGACTCAGCCAAAGCAATACGATCCGGATCATCATATATCTGACCCAGGGCTAAAAAAAATTCATCCACTGAACAGAGGGGCCGTGCCCCCACCGGCAGCGAAAAGGCCCAGGACTGGGCGTTATCCCTGAGCAGTGATATGATGATCCCACCCTCCGCTCCTCATCCCCAGAGGAATGGGGAAGTAGGCGAAAATGGAGTTTGCAAGCCTCTCTAAAACGAACAAAATTCTCACTACCCCCAGAGAACGTATCTGGAAGCGAGATTTTAGGCTCAGAACAAATTCCATGAACGCAAGCAGAAACGGTCACCTCAAACTGAAAGACAGTTTTCCGGAGATCTTCTACCTCCAGTGAAAGACCCTGCATGCGGTCAATCAAGGTTGAAACCAGATTCATGCTTAAGACGGTTTTGGCGGTTTATAATGTCACGGAAGGTGTACAGAAAACAAGAAGACACAAAATGAAGATCCGACTGACTGGATCCAAAACTAAGGAACAAAAGGGAGAGCCCTGCAACAGACCTGGCTCTCTCCCTAACTGCTCAGCCTATGCAAAAATCTCAATGGTAGATGATCGCATATCCTCGTACCTCGACTGTCTGGCTGTTGTGTGGCCTTTGGCATTTAGTTGGAACTAGAGATTAGCAAATTGATTATTTAGAATTAAAATTTGGCCTATAAGAGAGAGACTTTTCCAGGCATTTAAAGTACTTTTGATTTGCATAGAATCAGTTTGTACTTGAACTAAATAACAAGTTTGAATTGAACCTGAAATAGGTTTTAAGAAATTTGCTCATCTCAAGTTGGAACGGCTATTCTAAATTCAGTGAAATGGTCTACACAGCTTTTGGTTGTTTTTTGATTTTCTGTCTGTCTTGTAGAACTTAGGGTACTTTCTCACTAGCGTTATTGTTTTCCGGTATTGAAATCCGGTAAAGAGTCTCAATACCAGAAATACCTAATGCATTCTGAATGGAAAGCAATCCGTTCAGTTTTCACTAGGATGTCTTCGGTTCCGTCCCTTTTACGGTATTTGACCGAACAAAATACCGCAGCAGGCTGCGGTATTTTTTCCGTCCAAAATCCAGGAACAATACTGCACTTGCCGGATCCGCCATTAATTTCCATAGAGATGTATTAATGTCTGATATTGTCCACCCCCTCTCATCTCTCCTTCTAAACCCTGGTATGTTCGCATTGAACTATTAATGTCTCTTTTCCTGCTGGATTTATTGAGTATTTGTTTACACTACTTCACCCCTGTATCTGGTCCTCCCTTGATTAGTCCATATGTAGCCCCCTCCCCTCTTGGTCACACCTGATTGATCACTGAGTGGTATAAATCTAAGATCCATGGTCTTCCAGACCTTGGTCTTTCCACATGCAACATCTCTCAAGTGTAACTCCTTAAGTGCACAGTCTGAATTATACCAGAATTGGACCAGAAGGGGACCACAGGTAATTAGGCATAGTCAATGCAAACAATGTTTAAATTTTTCCTCTTACTCCTCCTACCTTTCCACAACCTCCTGAAATACCCCCACATCCATTCACCCAGCAAGGAACTATTCATCTCTTCTTCCATCTTACCTTCTCATCTGATAGCTTGCACAAACCTGTTTGCAAACATAAAACACTTCCTTCCCAAACACACACAGACACCTCATGCCCTCTCTTATTCTCACCTATTAACACTTTCTCTGCTTCTCCTTACTGCTGGTGATATCTCTCCAAATCCAGGACCCCCTCAGCAAATCCCCACCTTCACCTCCATGTACCACTACAAATTCCTGCAACCCCTTAAACCTAATTACCATTCCTCTGACCCCTGCCCCTTTGGCTCCTCTTGCAGGAGCATTATGGAACGCGCGCTCTGTCCGTAACAAACTGTCGTACATTCACGAACTGTTTATCTCTCAAAACCTTTCCTTTCTGGGTCTCACAGAAACATGGCTGACGCCCTCAGACACCTCCTCCCCTGCTGCACTCTCTTATAGTGGATTTCAATTCACTCCCACCCCCTGCCCCGGCTGCAAACATGGTGGAGGAGTTGGTCTTCTCCTATCAGACACCTGCTCCTACAGCCCAACTCCACTGCCACCCTCCATTACGCTCACCTCATTTGAAGTACACTCTGTTCGCATCTACTCTCCCTCCAACCTTCAAGTAGCTGTCATTTACCGCCCTCCAGGCCCAGCAACCATCTTTCTTGACCACTTCAACACCTGGCTACTACACTTTCTTTCTGCCGACATCCCCACTATCATCATGGGTGACTTCAACATCCCTATTGACACCTGCCACTCGGCTGCCTCTAAACTCCTGTCGCTCTCTTCCTCCTTCGGCCTATCACAGTGGTCCTCAGCTCCCACCCACAGAGATGGTCACACTCTGGATCTGATCTTTACCCGCTTTTGCTCCCTATCTAACCTTTCTAACTCGCCTCTCCCTCTATCCGACCACAACCTACTCACCTTCTCTTCACTGGTCTCTTCTGTAGCCCCACCGGTCCACACACCAGCACACCCCCGCAGGAACCTTAAACATCTCGACCTTCGCTTGCTTTCTGACTCTCTTCTCCCACTCTCTACCATCTGTTGCCTCCAAGACCCAGAAGCTGCTACCACCCTATACAACACCACAATAAGTACAGCTCTGGACACTGTTGCCCCCCTCACACATAACAAAATCCGGAAAATCAACAGACAACCCTGGCACACCAATCTGACCAAGAAACTCAGACAAGCTTCCAGGGCTGCTGAGCGACGATGGAAAAAATCCCCTTCTATAGATCTTCTCACTGCATACAAGCAATCCCTTCTCATATTCAAATCCTCACTCGCTGATGCAAAACAGGCCTACTTCTCATCTCTCATATCTTCCCTGTCACACAGCCCTAAACAACTTTTTAGCACTTTTAACTCCCTTCTCCGCCCCCCAGCGCCCCCACCCTCTCCTCTCTTCTCAGCTGAGGACTTTGCTAAATATTTCAAACAAAAGATAGTCCACATCAGAGAAAGCTTTACTACACAGTCCCCACAGACCCTCTACACATCTGCTCGGTCCTCTCCCCCTAAAACCCGCTTCTCCACCATTACAGAAGAAAAACTCTCCACTCTACTCTCCAGATCACATCTCACCACCTGTGCACTTGACCCGATCCCATCCCACCTCATCCCTAACCTCACCCCAGTGTTTATCCCAGCCCTAACTCATCTCTTCAATCTATCACTAAACTCTGGTGTCTTCCCCTCTGCTTTTAAACATGCTACCATTACACCCATCCTCAAAAAGCCTTCACTTGACCCATCTTCCTTGTCCAGTTATCGCCCCATATCACTTCTTCCGTATGCCTCAAAGCTACTTGAACAACATGTCCATTCTGAACTGTCCTCCCACCTCTCCTCTTGCTCCCTCTTTGACCGCCTACAATCCGGCTTCCGAACCCACCACTCGACCGAGACTGCCCTTACCAAAGTCACCAACGACCTACTGACAGCCAAAACCAAGAAACAATACTCTGTCCTCCTTCTCCTTGACCTGTCCTCTGCCTTCGACACTGTTGACCACACCCTTCTGTTGCAAACTCTCTCATCTCTTGGCATCACTGACCTGGCTCTCTCCTGGATCACATCATACCTCACAGACCGGACGTTTAGCGTCTCCCACTCCCGCACCACCTCCTCGTCTCATGCCCTCTCTGTTGGTGTCCCGCAAGGCTCTGTCCTAGGACCCCTGCTCTTCTCAATCTACACTTTTGGCCTGGGACAGCTCATAGAGTCCCATGGCTTTCAGTATCACTCCTATGCTGATGACACACAAATCTACCTTTCTGGTCCAGACATCACCACCTTACTATCAAGAATCCCACAATGTCTATCTTCTATATCATCCTTCTTCGCCTCTCGCTTTCTTAAACTTAACATGGATAAGACAGAATTCATAATCTTTCCCCCATCTTGTTCAACCCCCCCAACAGACCTATCTATCACGATCAATGGCTGCACATTATCCCCAGTCAAAAAAGCCCGCTGCCTTGGAGCGACCTTAGATTCTGCCCTTTCCTTCCGACCGCACATCCAAGCCCTTTCCACCACCTGCCGCCTCCAACTCAAAAACATCTCCCGCATCCGTGCTTTCCTTAACTTTGAATCTGCGAAAATGCTCGTACATGCCCTCATTATCTCCCGCCTAGACTACTGCAACATTCTCCTCTGTGGCCTTCCATCTAGCACCCTCGCACCCCTCCAATCTATCCTCAACTCTGCTGCCCGACTAATCCACCTCTCACCTTATTACTCCTCTGCCTCTCCCCTCTGCCAATCCCTTCACTGGCTCCCCATTGCCCAACGAATCCACTTCAAAGTACTGACAAACACATACAAGGCCGTCCATAACCTGTCCCCTCCCTACATCTCTGAGCTACTTTCCCGATACATCCCCACACGCACTCTCCGATCCTCACAAGACCTCCTTCTCTCCTCTCCTCTTATCGCCTCTTCCCACAATCGACTCCAAGATTTCTCCCGTGCATCCCCCATACTCTGGAACTCTCTACCCCAAGACATCAGACTCTCACCTACAGTGGAATCCTACAAAAGAAACCTGAAAACCCACCTCTTCAGACAAGCCTACAACCAATGACCCTGCTGCCTCTATACCGCCATGACCAACCCAACCCGCACCTACTGTGTCCTTCTCCCATACCATGTAGATTGTAAGCCCTCACGGGCAGGGCCCTCTCTCCTTCTGTACCAGTTTGTAACTCATCTTGTTTATGATTAGTACAATTGTCTGTTATGTATGTGCACCGCTTATCATATGTACAGCGCTATGGAATGAATGGCGCTTAAATAATAAATAATAATAATAATAATAATTAATGCCGGATCCTGTACCAAGAAACTGCCGCATCATGGGACATTTACGGTCTGCTCATGAACCGGGACATAGGAGGAACTATTTTCGCTTTTGATCTTTGGAAAAATGTAAATACCGGATCCATTATTCCAGATGATACCGGATGAGACGGATCTGGTATTTCACCGGATCCGTCTAACGGATCTGGAAAACAAGGATGTCTGTTTGTATACGGTTTTCCGGATCGGCAGGCAGTTCCGTTGCCGGAACTGCCTGCCGGATTCTAATAACACTAGTGTAAAAGTTCCCTTAGCAGTTCAGGGTTAGTTTCTGCTAGGTTTTAGAGCTACTTCACATGGTGAATTTTGCAATGGCAAAATCTACCATGTATTCAAATTTTTTATTTGAATTCTGCTGTCATGCACAGGGACCACCCTGTAATGTGACCCAGGTGTGGCTGCCAAGGGTTAATCTATTGCACACACTCAATCGCTGACGCCCCTACAAGCAGGTCACAGTTTGAACATAAATTACACCCCAATGTGGCCTTTCATTGCTTCTGTACTAATTAGCCCTTCCATAATGGAAGCACTCATTAGTATTTGCCCCATAAGATGCACTGACATTCCCCCCACCACTACTAATTTGAAGGGGGGGGGGTGGAGTGCATCTTATAGAGAGAAAAATCTGTTATTTCTGATTTGTAACTTATAATGTAATTAAAGTGGAGCAATATTTCTGCCCAACGCCTTAAGGACCCAGGGCTGGTACTTTGTGCCCCAGAACAAGCATTCTCATCCTGCGGTCCTTCCCCCCCCATGTGTGGTGCCGCGATCAGCAGCACAGAGCCGGCTGCTACTGACAGCCGGATCACTGCTGCATCCACCAGCAACGGTGATAACGCCGATGCCAGTAGATTAACACCTCATATGCTGCTGCTGTGGCAGAGACCCGATAGTTGCCATGGCAGCCCCAAGCCTTTTAAATGCCTTGGGGCCCAGCATGTATGAAGGCCTATGAGGCCCAGCTCCCAGGCTCATAGGCAGACTATCAGTGTATTACACAGATGTATTGTGCTGCATTGAAACAGGGATCAGAACCTGTAATGTTGAATTCCCATAGTGGGACAGAAATAAAAAATAATAAAAGTGAAATAAAAGTGTTTTTAACAATAAGAAAAATTTAAGTTTCAATTAAAAAAGGCCCTTTCCCATATAAAAATAGAAAAATAATAAAAAACAGACATATCAGGTATCAACACATACGTAACAACCTAACTCTATAAAAATATCACATGATTCACCCCGCCTGGTCAAGCACGTGAAAATTGTTTTATAAAAACTTTGCTAAAAAGCCATTTTTTTATCACATTTCATTACAAAAAGTGTAATGCCAAGTGATCAAGTCATATGTACCCCAAAATAATACCAATCAAACCGTCATCTCATCCGGCAAAAAATGAGACCATAACTAATACAATTGCCCAAAAAATAAAAAAAATAGGGCTTTCAGAAAATGGAGACATAAAAACATTTTTTTTTTCTCGAAAATGCTTTTATTGTTTAAAACCAAAATATATAAAAACAAAACAGACATATTAGGTCACGCTGCGTCCATAACAACCTGCTCTATAAAAATATCACATGATTTACCATGTCAGGGGAAAACCATAAAAAAATTAAATAAAGACCGTGCGAAAAAAAATAAAATTTTTGTCACCATACATCACAAAAAGTGTAATATCAAACGATCAAAAAGTAGTATGCACTCCAAAATAGTACCAATCAAACAATCACCTCATGGCGCAAAAACTGAGCCTCTACCCGCCCGAAAAATAATATGGCTTTCAGAAAAAGGAGACACAAAAACATGATTTATTTCAAAAATGCTTTATTATGTAAAACTGAAACAAAATAAAAATAAAAGTAGACTTATTTGGTATTGTCGTGTCCATAACAACCTGCTGTATAAAAATAGCACATGATCTAAACTTTCAGATGAACACCGTAAAAAACTAAAAATAAAAACTGTGCCAGAACAGCCATTTTTTTGTTACCTTGCCTCACAAAAAGTGTAATATAGAGCAATCAATAGTCATATATACCACAAAATAATACCAATAAAAGTGTCACCTTATAATTTCCATAATGGGGTCTTTTTTTTGGAGTTTCTACTCTAGGGTTGCATCAGGGGGTCTTTAAATGTCATATAGCAACTTAAGATTATCACAGTGAAATCTGCCCTCCAAAATCCACATGGCGCTCCTTTCCTTCTGCTCCCTGCCGTATGCCTGTACAGCAGTTTATGACCACATGGAGGGGTGTTTTATTTGGCTGTTAACCCTTGATGTGTTACAGGAAAAAATTTATTAAAATGAAAAATATGCCAAAAAAGTTAAATTTAAAAATGTCATCTCCTTTTTCCTTTAATTCTGGTGGAACACCTAAAGGGTTAACCAAGTTTGTAGAATCAGTTTTGAATAACCTGAGAGGTGTAGTTTCTACAATGGGGTCATTTATGGGTGGTTTTCACTATGTAAGCCCCACAAAGTGACTTTAGAATTGAAGTGGTTCTTAAAAAAGTGGGTTTCGGAAATTTTATTAAAAACTTAATCATTTGCTTCTAAAATTCTAAACCTTATAAAGATCCTAAAAAATAAAACTACATTTGCTAAATGATGCAAACATGAAAGTGGAAATATAAAGTAATAACTCTTTTATCTTTATCTTTTATCACTATCTGCCTTAGGCCTCTTTCACACTACAGTATTTTGCGTTCCGTATACGGTCCGTTTTTTGCGTTCCGTATACGGTCCGTATACGGAACCATTCATTTCAATGGTTCCGCAAAAAAACGGAATGTGTTCCGTATGCATTCCGTTTCCGTATTTCCGTTTTTCCGTTCCGTTGAAAAGATAGAACATGTCCTATATTTGGCCGCAAATCACAGTCCGTGGCTCCATTCAAGTCAATGGTTCCGCAAAAAAAACGGAACACATACGGAAATGCATCCGTATGTCTTCCGTATCCGTTCCGTTTTTTGAGGAACCATCTATTGAAAATGTTATGCCCAGCCCAATTTTTAATATAAAAATAACTGTATACTGTATTTGCCATACGGAAAAATGGAACGGAACGGAAACGGAACCACAACGGAAGCAAAAAACGGAACAACGGATCCGTGAAAAACGGAACGCAAAACACTGAATTCAACATACTGTAGTGTGAAAGAGGCCTTAAAAGTAGATAAATACAAATTTTGAAATATGCTAATTTTTCTAAATTTTGGGCAAATTCAGGATTTTTTAATAAATAAAGGTGAATTATATTGACTATAATTTTTCACTATCATGAAGTACAATGCATTCTGAAGTTATTACCACATAAAGTGACACATGTCAAGTTTCCAAAAAACGGCCCGGTCCTTAAGGTAAAAACGGCCCGGTCCTTAAGGTATTTTAGATTATCTAGTTTGTCCCTCATTGATTGCCAAAGCCATAGCCAACAATTCCAATATGCAGGAGATATGCTTTGTGATTAATGTGGTTCATCTTAGACTCCAATTTCCATAGGAGCTGACCCTCTCTTGCCCATCATGTTCCTGGGGTAATAGTCAACAGACACAAATGTTGTCTGTATAATTAAAACAGGAGGTTATAAACTGGATACACCAACATGAACCAAGCACCTTATTAACTTAAAGGACTTTTGTTGTTTCTTTCCCCACCAGTAATGCTGGGCTAACCTTTCCCATTTGGTGTAGTTGTTCCCCCAACTTGTGAAGTGGGGCATCAATTCTTGCAGAATTATATTTGAAGAATCAGCTACTTTGTTATCATATATTTTTTAAACAAACAGAGTTGCCTTTTTTTAACTGAGAGGCTTTGGGGGGGGGGGGGGGTCTTCTGGGCAAGTACTACATCTATTATGGAGACTGTCTAGTGAGATGTGCTTCTTTTTGTTTCTGTGAAAAATGTATGCAAATTAGCATGTCTAACATCAGGTGGCATGAGAAAGATTCAGATTACATTTTTTTTTTTTGTTAGTTTTTTTGGTCAGGAAAGGTAATTTGAATATCTCCCAGAAACCCAAAGATATGCAAATTAACTTTTCAGCAGAAGTGAGATATGCTAATTTGCACACATTTTACCCAGAAACCAAGAGCAGTGTTGCCTTGTGTACAATACTTCTAAAACATACTACAGATGTAGTAGAGTTAACGCATATGATTTATAACAGGCATACTCAACCTGTGGCCCTCCAGCTGTTGCAAAACTACAACTCCCAGCATGCTCGAACAGCCTACAGCTATCAGCCTACAGCAGGGCATTGTGGGAGTTGTAGTTTTACAACAGCTGGAGGGCCGCAGGTTCAGTATGCCTGCTTTATAAGATGTGTTATCTAAACTAAATGCGTTAAGCAAACACCTTCAATTGCTTTTTAATGGCTTTTGTTTCAAGATAACTCGATGAGTTAAGAAATTTGAGTTAAGAGTTTAACCCTGTAGGTGCTCTCCATTACAACAAAAATTTCCCACCAGACAATGCATACTTTATATTAGAGAGAGTCATATTAGTATTTTTCCCCCTCTCCTTCGTGTCTGTTAGAATCCAATTTATTTTAATACATTTGTAACAAAATCAGAATCAATTTGCTCATCTCTAATATATAGGGATTAATACAACTATCAATACCTTTGTCTGTCATCTGATAAAGGCTGATACTTAATGATGTCATCCTTTATTCTTCTACAGGTATTAAAGAGAAGATCGTGTTTTCCAAGGGTTATTCTATTGAAGTGAACTCCAGTGTCAGTGTACAGAAAGGTCTTAGTGTCTCGATTCCTTGTAAATTCACTGCTGCCGATACAAATACATTCAGTAATTCCTTTGGATACTGGAGAGAGCTCTATTCAGAATCTATCGTAGCCACCAATGATGAATCCAGTGCTGGGCAAAAAACAAACTTCAAACTGACGGGAAATCCAGATTCTGGAGACTGCACCCTGACCATAACTGATGCCAGGACAGAAGATGAGGGGGTATATTATTTCCGATTTCAAGAAAGCAAAGACGGTAAAGTGAAATATAATTATTACAAAGAAGTGACCACCACTATTAAAGTCACTGGTAAGTGTGAGCGAATGTGTGATATCACCAGATATCGCTGTGATGTAGAGGTGCAAGGGGCTAAACATGCCGTAAAGAAGTAATACCTGATAAAGCCTTACTGTGCCTCGCTGAGACAAATAAGATCAGGTTTGGGAGATAAGGAGAGAACCAGAAATGTAGAACTAACCTTATTTGTGAAGGACTCACTCCAAGTGTATCTGTTAATGATTCACCAAATATATAAACACACACATGTGTTATAAATTCAATCTTTATTATTTTAAATATATATATAAATGCATAATTGTGGACAGATTACATTAATAGCAGTGATTACAAGACAATACTGCAACAACACGAACGGTTCCCCCCTTACATCACTCCTGCTGGCGACAGTACAATATTTGCAGGATCTATGCACAATACCAATAATACTGTTGTACCGTCACTAATGACCGGTGAATTCCGGATTACCATTAGTTAACTGTGCTGGTCAAATTCAATTAATTATCAACCTTTTATATTGTTAGAGCTGAACTTATAATCCATTGCTTGGAGTTACCTAGGCGTACTACCAAGTATATTATCATAGGACAGCTCAATACATAATGACACGACATGACCTATGTGTTCTAATATCAACAGTGAATTCACATTATCTAATCACAGGTATCAGAAAGATGCAATAAATATACAGTATATGTATGCGTGGTATAAAGCACAAAACATAACATAAAAACCCCCTCTTGTCATGTATTGCTATAAAAGTAAACCTCTATTAAAGTCTCCCAAAAGAGGATGCTTGCATATCCATAATCTTATTATAACATCCATAAATACTTAAATGGCAAAAAGGGGCACATAAGCCATGGTTCAAAAGAAGTGTAACACTTACGTAGCACAGAATACTATATACCAGGAGTAAGGGGAGTTTCGCCGGCCGACGCTGTGGAGTCACGTGGCAGATACACGTGATCGGCAGTTTGATAGGATTAAGCGAAATCCCGCGAGATGTGGGTGTCCATGTTCCTGAATGAGGACGGAGCAAACGCTAATTCAGCCATGAGGTTACAGGTGCGCTTTTCTAATTGTCCATATAGATTTGATTAATGTGGGTATATAAGGTGTGTTGGTTACAGTGGAGGGATGCGTCCCCAAAAGCAAGCAAAGGCGAATTTGACCAGCACAGTTAACTAATGGTAATCCGGAATTCACCGGTCATTAGTGACGGTACAACAGTATTATTGATATTGTGCATAGATCCTGCAAATATTGCACTGTCGCCAGCAGGAGTGATGTAAGGGGGAACCTTTCGTGTTGTCGCAGAATTGTCTTGTAATCACTGCTATTAATGTAATCTGTCCACAATTATGTATTTAGATATACAGTGCTGCCCATAATTATTCATACCCCTGGCAAATTTTGACTTAAAGTTACCTTTATTCAACCAGCAAGTAATTTTTTGACGGGAAATGATATAGGTGTCTCCCAAAATATAATACAATGATGTACAGGAGGCATTATTGTGGGGAAAAAAAAACATTTCTCAGCTTTTATTTACATTTGAGCAAAAAGTGTCTAGTCCAAAATTATACATACCCTTCTCAATAATCAATAGAAAAGCCTTTATTGGCTATTACAGCAATTAAACGCTTCCTATAATTGCAGACCAGCTTTTTGCAGGTCTCCACAGGTATTTTTGCCCATTCATCTTTAGCAATGAGCTCCAAGTCTTTCAGGTTGGAGGGTCTTCTTGCCATCACCCTGATCTTTAGCTCCCTCCACAGATTCTCAATTGGATTCAAGTCTGGACTCTGGCTGGGCCACTACAAAAAGTGAATGTTGTTGTCTGCTAACCATTTCTTCACCACTTTTGCTGTGTGTTTTGGGTCATTGTCATGCTGAAATGTCCACTGGTGCCCAAGGCCAAGTTTCTCTGCAGACTGCCTGATGTTGTTGCTGAGAATCCTCATGTATAGCTCTTTTTTCATGGTGCCGTTTACTGTGATTAGGTTCCCTGGTCCATTGGCTGAAAAAAAAAAACAAAGCCACAGGTTCCTACCACCACAATGTTTAAAAGAGGGGATGGTGTTCTTTGGGTTGAAAGCTTTTCCTTTTTTACGCCAAATGAAGGAAACATCATTGTGAACAAACAATTAAATTTTTGTTTCATCTGACCATAACACAGAAGACCAGTAGACTTCTTCTTTGTCCAGATGAGCTTTTGCAAAGCCCAAGTGAGCTTTTGTGTGATTATCTGGAGAAGTGGAACCCAGCAGTGTTCAGTGTTCGTTGGATTGTCTGCCTTGAGACATTGCCAACAGCAGAGCCCAGATTCACCAGGATGGCCTTGGTGGTGATCCTTGGATTCTTTTCACCTCTCTAACTATCCTCCTGGCCAGCACAGGTGTCACTTTTGGTTTCTGACCACGTCCTCTGAGATTTTCCACAGTGCGGAACAACTTCTATTTTTTGCTCAAATGTAAATAAAAGTGGAGAAATAGTTTTTTTCCACAATAATTTCTCTTGTACATCGTCTTATTATCTTTTGGGAGACAGCTATGTCATTTCCCGTCAAAAAATTACTTGCTGGTTGAATAAAAGTAACTTTAAGTCAATATTTGCCAGGGGTATCAATAATTATGGGCAGCACTGTATATATTTAAAATAATAAAGATTTAATTTATAATATATGTGTGTGTTTATATATTTGGTGAATCATTATTTGCTGGCACACATATTAACCACATCAACCCCCCTAGCTGAAACACCCTTAATGACCAGGCCACTTTTTACAAATCTGCACTACACTACTTTCACCGTTTATTGCTCAGTCATGCAACTTACCACCCAAATGAATTTTACCTCCTTTTCTTCTCACGAACAGAGCTTTCATTCGGTGGTATTCTATTGCTGCTGACATTTTAAATTTTTTGGTTATTAATCGAAATTTAACGATTTTTTTGCAAAAAAATGACATTTTTCACTTTCAGCTGTAAAATTTTGCAAAAAACAACAACATCCATATATAATTTTTTTTCTAAATTTATTGTTCTACATGTCTTTGATAAAAAAAAAATGTTTGGGTAAAAAAAAAATGGTTTGGGTAAAAGTTATAGCGTTTACAAACTATGGTACAAAAATGAGAATTTCAGCTTTTTGAAGCAGCTCTGACTTTCTGAGCACCTGTCATGTTTCCTGAGGTTCTACAATGCCCAGACAGTACAAACACCCCACAAATGACCCCATTTCGGAAAGTAGACACCCTAAGGTATTCACTGATGGGCATAGTGAGTTCATAGAACTTTTTATTTTTTGTCACAAGTTAGCGGAAAATGATGATTTTTTTTATTTATTTTTTTCTTACAAAGTCTCATATTCCACTAACTTGTGACAAAAAAGAAAAACTTCCATGAACTCACTATGCCTATCACAAAATACCTTGGGGTGTCTTCTTTCCAAAATGGGGTCACTTGTGGGGTAGTTATACTGCCCTGGCATTTTAGGGGCCCAGATGCGTAAGAAGTAGTTTGAAATCAAAATCTGTAAAAAAGTGACCGGTGAAATCCGAGAGGTGCTCTTTGGAATGTGTGCCCCTTTGCCCACCTAGGCTGCAAAAAAGTGTCACACATCTGGTATTGCCGTACTCAGGAGAAGTTGGGGAATGTGTTTTGGGGTGTCATTTTACATATACCCATGCTGGGTGAGAGAAATATCTTGGCAAAAGACAACTTTTCCCATTTTTTTATACAAAGTTGGCATTTCACCAAGTTATTTATCTCACCCAGCACGGGTATATGTAAAATGATACCCCAAAACACATTCCCCAACTTCTCCTGAGTACGTCGATACCAGATGTGTTACACTTTTTTGCCGCCTAGGTGGGCAAATGGGCCCAAATTCCAAAGAGCACCTTTAGGATTTCACCGGCCATTTTTTACAGATTTTGATTTCAAACTACTTCGCACACATATGGGCCCCTAAAATGCCAGGGCAGTATAACTACCCCACAAGTGACCCCATTTTGGAAAGAAGACACCCCAAGGTATTCCGTGAGGGGCATGGCGAGTTCCTAGAATTTTTTATTTTTTTGTCACAAGTTAGTGGAATATGAGACTTTGTAAGAAAAAAAAAAATCATCATTTTCCGCTAACTTGTGACAAAAAAAATATATCAACTCGCCATGCCCCTCACGGAATACCTTGGAGTGTCTTCTTTCCAAAATTGGGTCAATTGTGGGGTAGTTATACTGCCCTGGCATTCTAGGGGCCCTAATGTGTGGTAAGTAGTTTGAAATCAAAATGTGTAAAAAATGACCTGTGAAATCCGAAAGGTGCTCTTTGGAATGTGTGCCCCTTTGCCCACCTAGGCGGCAAAAAAAGTGTCACACATGTGGTATCGCCGTACTCAGGAGAAGTTGGGGAATGTGTTTTGCGGTGTCATTTTACATATACCCATGCTGGGTGAGAGAAATATCTTGGCAAAAGACAGCTTTTCCCATTTTTTTATACAAAGTTGGCATTTGACCAAGATATTTATCTCACCCAGCATGGGTATATGTAAAATGACACCCCAAAACACATTCCCCAAGTACGGCGATACCACATGTATGACACTTTTTTGCAGCCTAGATGCGCAAAGCGGCCCAAATTCCTTTTAGGAGGGCATTTTTAGACATTTGGATCCCAGACTTCTTCTCACGCTTTTGGGCCCCTAAAATGCCAGGGCAGTATAAATACCCCACATGTGACCCCATTTTGGAAAGAAGACACCCCAAGGTATTCAATGAGGGGCATGGCTAGTTCATAGAATTTTTTTGGCACAAGTTAGCGGAAATTGATTTTTTTTTGTATTTTCTCACAAAGCCTCCCTTTTCGCTAACTTGGGACAAAAATTGTAATCTTTCATGGACTCAATATGCCCCTCATGGAATAACTTGGGGTGTCTTCTTTCCGAAATGGGGTCACATGTGGGGTATTTATACTGCCCTGGCATTTTAGGGGCCCTAAAGCGTGAGAAGAAGTCTGGAATATAAATGTCTAAAAAATTTTATGCATTTGGATTCCGTGAGGGGTATGGTGAGTTCATGTAAGATTTTATTTTTTGACACAAGTTAGTGGAATATGAGACTTTGTAAGAAAAAAAATAACAAAAAAAATAGCAAAACAATTTCTGCTAACTTGGGCCAAAAATTTGTCTAAATGGAGCCTTACGGGGGGGGGGGGGGGTGATCAATGACAGGGGGGTGATCACCCATATAGACTCCCTGATCACCCCCCTGTCATTGATCACCCCCCTGTCATTGATCACCCCCCTGTAAGGCTCCATTCAGACGTCCGTATGATTTTTACGGCTCCACGGATACATGGATCGGATCCGCAAAACACATATGGACGTCTGAATGGAGCCTTACAGGGGGGTGATCAATGACAGAGGGGTGATCACCCATATAGACTCCCAGATCACCCCCATCATTGATCACCCCTCTGTAAGGCTCCATTCAGACGTCCGTATGATTTTTACGGATCCACGGATACATGGATCGGATCCGCAAAACACATACGGACGTCTGAATGGAGCCTTACAGGGGGGTGATCAATGACAGAGGGGTGATCACCCATATAGACTCCCAGATCACCCCCGTCATTGATCACCCCTCTGTAAGGCTCCATTCAGACGTCCGTATGATTTTTACGGATCCACGGATACATGGATCGGATCCGCAAAACACATACGGACGTCTGAATGGAGCCTTACAGGGGGGTGATCAATGACAGAGGGGTGATCACCCATATAGACTCCCAGATCACCCCCGTCATTGATCACCCCTCTGTAAGGCTCCATTCAGACGTCCGTATGATTTTTACGGATCCACGGATACATGGATCGGATCCGCAAAACACATACGGACGTCTGAATGGAGCCTTACAGGGGGGTGATCAATGACAGGGGGTGATCAGGGAGTGTATATGTGGTGATCATCCCCCTGTCATTGATCGCCCCCCTGTAATGCTCCATTTAGACGTCCGTATGCGTTTTGCAGATCCGATACATGTATCCGTGGATCCTTAAAAATCATACAGACGTCTGAATGGAGCCTTACAGGGGGGTGATCAATGACAGGGGGGTGATCAGGGATCACCCCCCTGTCAGGCTCCATTCAGACGTCCATATGTGTTTTGCGGATCCGATCCATGTTATCAAAACAGCGTCTAATATACCTGTTAGGGGTTAAAAAAATCGTATCTCCAGCCTGCCAGCGAACGATCGCCGCTGGCAGGCTGGAGATCCACTCGCTTACCTTCCGATCCTGTTAACGCGCGTGCCTGTGTGCGCGCGTTCACAGGAAATCTCGGCTCGCGCGAGATGAAGCATATATGCGTGACTCTGCGCAGGGCTGCCACCTCCGGAACGCGAATCTGCGTTAGGCGGTCCGGAGGCGGTTAAGCTACTGGTGTTGTGTTAATATCAGTGTTTCTATAAGGGTTGTTCCACAATCCGTAGAGTCAGATATCAGGCTGCAGCGGGCCAGTGCAGATGTGGGAGATGGTAGCCTATAATAGAGTCCTGATCAAAAGTTTAAGACCACTTGAAAAATGTCAGAAAATCATATTTAGCATGGCTGGATCTTAACAAGGTTCCAGGTAGAGCTTCAACATGCAACAAGAAGAAATGGGAGTGAGACAAAACATTTTTTGAGCATTCAATTTAATGAAAACAATGAATAAACTGAAACCGGCTGTTTTTCAGCTGATCAAAAGTTTAGGACCACACCTCCCAAAAAAAAAAAAATAACCCCCTCCAAAACAGAAATACAACTTCCAAACATGAACTCAGTAATGAGTAGCTCCGCCGTTATTGTTTATCACTTCAAAGATTCGTTTCGGCATGCTTGATGCAAGCGTTTCCATGAGGTGAGTGGGAACATTTCTCCAAGTGGTGAAGACGGCCGTACGAAGGCCATCTACTGTCTGGAACTGTTGTCCATTTTTGTAAACTTCCCTTGCCATCAATCCCCAAAGGTTCTCTATAAAGAAAAGTCAATCCTGAGTCCCAACAAGGACAGGTACTTGCGCTGCTGGTCCCGATAAGGTGTGGTAGGTAGTTCACACTGAATGATCAAGGAATAATGGTTTTGGAACCGCGCTGCTCGAGGCTATGTAGTCCGTTTTGCTTCTCTCCTCTTCACCTAAAGGGGATCCAATCCTTCACAGACCGCCTCCTCTACAGGGTCAAGAAGATTTCGCAAGATAGTGAAGTACCCTCTATTACGTTGGTTTAAAAGGTTTTATTGTACTCACAAGAGTTTGCAGAAAACAGGCATAAAACACAAAAGAACCGTCACGTTCCTGCCCGACCCGGGTTTCGCTCGCTGGCTTCCTCAGGGGCGACAACTGCGCATGTCCGCAGTCAGGCCCTTTAAATAGTCCGGCCTCTTATATTACAAGTGCCGATATCGGCCCAAATCACATTCACATTTTCATACCTACTGTTACAAATCAAGCAAACTCAGTAAATAATAAAAACATCCTATATATTCAAAAAATTTTCTCTCTAATTGCAGCATTTTAAAACACCCTTTCCTTTTTCGGGTTACCGCTGTTATACAAAGGATCTCATTTATCTTATTCCAGACCTGCATCTTGCATATCACCTAAAAAAGCTCTTTCTCGTTCCGGATTATATAGTCAATATTCCAGTCTTCTAGGGTTACTCGATTTACACTTACTATTACATGCATATTTATCATTACATGCACATTTATCATTATACTTCCCGTTGCACCATTACACTTGCCGTTACATGTAGTCCCACCCTCCTATGCCCACGTCATTCAGGTGTTCTCAGCCCTCCTTCCTCACAATATCCGCGTCACCTAGCCTCGACGCCCGTCAGGTGGCCACGCCCCTTGACGTGCCTCAAAGGTCCTCAAGAAGGATGGCAGAGAACTCACCAAATGACGTCATAAGAAAGGATCGTTCATATTATGCAGGGTTTTAAGTCAAATTCAATATTCAGGCCCCCAGGCTGCAGGGTCCCCAGCTGGTAGATCCATTCTACTTCTTTTTTGTTGATCTGTGCCAGCGAGTCCCCCCCTCGCCAGTGCGGCTTGACAACTTCCACTCCGGCGAACTTCAAGCCTCGCGGATCTTTCCCATGCATAAGTTTGAAGTGAGCCGACACACTGTGAGTCATCAGTCCCTTCTTAATATTCCTTACATGTTCCTGAATCCTTATTTTTAATTTTCTCACTGTCCTGCCAACGTACTGGAGCTCACAAGGACACTCCAGCACGTATATGATCCCCTCATTTTCGCATGAACAGTTCCCTTTTATACGGAACTCTTCACCATTTTTTTTCGATATCATACAGTTGATGTTTTTTAAACGTCCTTTATTGTCCCGGTTTCTGCATCCAGTGCAGAAGCCGCACCATGTGAATTTTCCTCCATCTTTCCTCGGTTTTACATTTACTGGGGGGATAGCGCTATGAACAAGCTTTGTTTTGATGCTCGCCGCTTTTCTAAAGATAAAAGAGGGATTGTCGGGTATGACCTTACCTAACACTGGGTCGTTCTTTAGGACGCGCCAGTTCTTTTTCACCGCTTTTTTAATCTTATCAGCCATCGAACAGTACTTTGTCACAAAAGAGAATCTGTAGTCTTTTTCATTCTTTTTCCTTTTTGTGTCCTCCCTGTCTTGCTTACATTCATTTTCTTTCTTTTTTTCCTCCTCTACCGTTTTAATACATGTGTCCAAAACAGCTTCATCGTAACCCCTTTCTAAAAATCTATTTTCTAGCACCTTACACTGTGTCCTATAGTCTTCCACTACTGTGCAATTACGGGCCATCCTTTTAAACTGCCCTTTAGGTATGTTTTTGAGCCATGGCCCGTAGTGGCAGCTTTTCGTATCGATGTGTGAGTTCACATCAGTTTCTTTGAAGTACGAGCTAGTTTTAAATCGCCCCTCCTCTATCTGTATACACAAATCCAGAAAGTTAACAGATGTATTACTGACCTCCCCCACAAAACACAGGTTCCAGTTGTTAATATTTAGTCCCTGGATAAAGGTCTCAAGTCCCTCCCTCTCTCCTTCCCACACCAGGAGACAGTCATCTATATATCTTCTCCAGAAGGTAAGCTTACCCCCTTGGATATCTGCTCCTAGTGTGGGAAGGATAGTCTTCTCCTCCCATGCCCCCATAAAAATATTGGCGAAACTGGGGGAGAATTTCGCCCCCATCGCCGTACCAATGCACTGAACATAGTGGGAGTCCCTAAACCAGAAGTAATTGTAATCCAAACAGTATTCAAGACATTTCAAGATGAAATTCCCCTGCACATCTCCTATTTTAGGGTCATTCCTAATCCTGCTTTCCACCGCTTCTATGCCTAACCCCTTTGGGATAACGGTATACAGGGATGCCACATCAATTGTGGCCATCCATGTATTCATAGTGGGGGGAGTTAAATTCTTGATGAGGTGTATCACTGCCCCTGTATCCTTTAGGTGCGATGGGTTTTCCATCACATATCCCTGCAGAAAAAAATCGATATATTCCGTAATTCTACAGGTTAATGAATTGAGACCAGAAATTATTGGCCTCCCTGGGGGGTCAGTCATGCTCTTATGCACTTTTGGTAGATGATATATCACCGGCACTATTGGAAAAGGAACGGTAAGGTACTCATACTCTTGTTTGTTTAGTACTCCTTTCCTAAAACCCTCTTTTAATATTCCATCAAGAATCTGTTTATATTCAGAGGTGGGGTTCTTTTTTAACTTCTTATATGTTATTTCATCGGAAACCAATCTCGCCATTTCTGATTCATAGTTCTCTTTATTCATTACAACCACCCCCCCCCCCCCCTTTGTCAGCCGGCTTAACAATAATATCCGGGTTCCGCTCCAGATCTTTCAGGGCCTTTCTTTCATTGTAATTAAGATTATGTGACACCTTGCTAGTATCTATATTTTCCAGCTCTTTCAATAGGCCTGTCTTGAATGCCTCCACACACTCGTTATTCTGGTTTTTGGGAAAGAATTTGGATTTTTCTTTCATTTGTGTGTGGACAAAACCCTTTTCCTCCTCCACACATTTATTCTGCGGTGCTGGATTATTTATCCAATATTTGGCCATATTAATTTTCCTAATGTACTTATGAATATCCAGGAATGTCTCGAATTTATTTACTTTCTGGCTTGGTGCATACTTCAGACCTTTCCCAAGGACACTTATTTCTCCTTCTGTTAAAATGTGGCTACTCAAATTGAAAATCCCTCTCATATCTCCTTGCTCTTTTTGGTTTTTGGGCTTATTCTTCCCTTTTCCCCGTCTTCCTCTACAAGACTTCTTTTTAATGGTGTTCTCACAACCTGTTCTCTTATTTCCCCTTCCCTCTGCACTCCCTTTATACTCTGATGGGGAAAATTCTGTTCACCTTGCTGTTTTAACCTTGTTCTATCTATGTCTTGATTTTCTTTAATCTGATTCTCTCCACGGCCATTCCCCTCATAATATGTCCCTCTTCCATATTGATTCGTACCGTAATCATCCTGTGGTCTCCAATTTTTCTTTCCCTTATATCCACCCCCTTGATAAGGTGGTCTATATGGTTGTCTGTATTGATATCCTTCATATCCGTTGTTATGACCATAGTTTCTACTCTGCTGGCCTGTATGGTAATGCTGGTAAGTATGATTTTGAGGGTATGTATGTTCATTTCCTCTCCCAAAATTTGACTCATATCCATTTTCATTGTCTCTATTAGGCTGATATGCATATTCATAATTCCTATTGTAATACCCATGTTTATATTGCGGTATATACCCATTAGTTTGGTAATTTGGAGTGTAATTATTCCTATTATTAAAAACCTTTTGTTTTCCACCCCCATTTTCTGTTCTCCTAAAACCTTCAGTGTGGTATCCCGGTTTAGGATTACCACCACTGGGCTCATCCACCTGCTCCACATCCAACATAGTCTCCTCTGTATTTTTTTGTTTATTTTTCCATTTATACACTATATCATTTTTATAATCGTTATTAATCTTAGCATACTTTTTCTGCTTTTTGTTCCTTATTTCTTTTTCAGATTTAAGCACTGCTTCTTGGCATTGTTTGCTACATTTTTCATAAGTTTCCCTATTGCTGTTTTTTTCTGGATTGATCGCCTCTTGCAATTCATCAATCACTTGATTAATCTTTTTTAACTTATTTTTCCGAACAGAAATGATATATTGCATCACTTTCCATGCACATTCATTCAATACCTTTTCCCATCCCACTAAATCCTCCCCCTCCTCAGTTACCAAAGGGAGTTGCCATCTTAAACCCTCTGGGATCTTGCCTTCCATTAGGAGTCGCTCCAGGGAGGCAATATCCCAGCTGGTTCTTATTTCCCTAATGAATTCCTTTTCTAGTTTTGCAAACAATGTCCGCATATCATCACTCCCTTTCTCATTTCCAACAGGAATATCACAGAAGACATCAAAATCACATTTAAAGTTCGCTCTAAATTCAAAAATGTCCATGTTAGTAACAGGATTCGACGCACCTACAAACACAAGCAAATATAAAACAATATATACAAAATATATATAAAGAAAAGTCAATCCTGAGTCCCAACAAGGACAGGTACTTGCGCTGCTGGTCCCGATAAGGTGTGGTAGGTAGTTCACACTGAATGATCAAGGAATAATGGTTTTGGAACCGCGCTGCTCGAGGCTATGTAGTCCGTTTTGCCAGTGGATATAGCAGGGCACCCGCTTCTCTCCTCTTCACCTAAAGGGGATCCAATCCTTCACAGACCGCCTCCTCTACAGGGTCAAGAAGATTTCGCAAGATAGTGAAGTACCCTCTATTACGTACACTCTTTTATCTTTAGAAAAGCGGCGAGCATCAAAACAAAGCTTGTTCATAGCGCTATCCCCCCAGTAAATGTAAAACCGAGGAAAGATGGAGGAAAATTCACATGGTGCGGCTTCTGCACTGGATGCAGAAACCGGGACAATAAAGGACGTTTAAAAAACATCAACTGTATGATATCGAAAAAAAATGGTGAAGAGTTCCGTATAAAAGGGAACTGTTCATGCGAAAATGAGGGGATCATATACGTGCTGGAGTGTCCTTGTGAGCTCCAGTACGTTGGCAGGACAGTGAGAAAATTAAAAATAAGGATTCAGGAACATGTAAGGAATATTAAGAAGGGACTGATGACTCACAGTGTGTCGGCTCACTTCAAACTTATGCATGGGAAAGATCCGCGAGGCTTGAAGTTCGCCGGAGTGGAAGTTGTCAAGCCGCACTGGCGAGGGGGGGACTCGCTGGCACAGATCAACAAAAAAGAAGTAGAATGGATCTACCAGCTGGGGACCCTGCAGCCTGGGGGCCTGAATATTGAATTTGACTTAAAACCCTGCATAATATGAACGATCCTTTCTTATGACGTCATTTGGTGAGTTCTCTGCCATCCTTCTTGAGGACCTTTGAGGCACGTCAAGGGGCGTGGCCACCTGACGGGCGTCGAGGCTAGGTGACGCGGATATTGTGAGGAAGGAGGGCTGAGAACACCTGAATGACGTGGGCATAGGAGGGTGGGACTACATGTAACGGCAAGTGTAATGGTGCAACGGGAAGTATAATGATAAATGTGCATGTAATGATAAATATGCATGTAATAGTAAGTGTAAATCGAGTAACCCTAGAAGACTGGAATATTGACTATATAATCCGGAACGAGAAAGAGCTTTTTTAGGTGATATGCAAGATGCAGGTCTGGAATAAGATAAATGAGATCCTTTGTATAACAGCGGTAACCCGAAAAAGGAAAGGGTGTTTTAAAATGCTGCAATTAGAGAGAAAATTTTTTGAATATATAGGATGTTTTTATTATTTACTGAGTTTGCTTGATTTGTAACAGTAGGTATGAAAATGTGAATGTGATTTGGGCCGATATCGGCACTTGTAATATAAGAGGCCGGACTATTTAAAGGGCCTGACTGCGGACATGCGCAGTTGTCGCCCCTGAGGAAGCCAGCGAGCGAAACCCGGGTCGGGCAGGAACGTGACGGTTCTTTTGTGTTTTATGCCTGTTTTCTGCAAACTCTTGTGAGTACAATAAAACCTTTTAAACCAACGTAATAGAGGGTACTTCACTATCTTGCGAAATCTTCTTGACCCTGTAGAGGAGGCGGTCTGTGAAGGATTGGATCCCCTTTAGGTGAAGAGGAGAGAAGCGGGTGCCCTGCTATATCCACTGGCAAAACGGACTACATAGCCTCGAGCAGCGCGGTTCCAAAACCATTATTCCCAAAGGTTCTCAATTGGATTTAGATCAGCGGAACACGCAGGATGGGCCAAAAGAGTGATGTTATTCTTGTCCTGCGGGCTTTGTGTACTGTAGCGTTGTCCTGTTGAAAAACCCAGTCGTTACCACACAGACTAGGGCCCTCAGTCATGAGGAATGCTCTCTGCAACATCTGGACATAGCCAGCGGTCATTTGACACCCCTGCACTTCCTGAAGCTTCATTGTTCCACTGAAGGAAAAAGCACCCCAGACCATTATGGCGCCCCCTCCACTGTGGCGCGTAGTAAACATCTCAGGTGGGATCTGCTTGTCAGGCCAGTAACGTTGGAAACCATCAGGACCATCAAGGTTACATTTTTTGTCAACAGAGAATAAAACTTTCTTCCACCTTTCAATGTCCCATGTTTGGTGCTCTCTTGCAAAGTCCAAACGAGCAGTTCTGTGGCGTTCAAGGAGACGAGGTCTTTGAAGACGTTTTTTGTTTTTGAAGCCCTTCAGTCTCAGATGCCGTCTGATGGTTATGGGGCTGCAGTCAGCACCAGTGAGGGCCTTAATTTGGGTCGAGGATCGTACAGTGCCTTGACGGACAGCCAATTGGATCCTCTGGCTCAGTGCTGATGAATTTATTTTGGGTCTTCCACTTGACTTTTTTGTTCCATAACCCTCAGGATCATTTAAGAAATTCCAAATGACTGTCTTACTGCGTCCCACCTCAGCAGAGATGGCGCACTGTGAGAGACCCTGCTTATGCAGTTCAACAACCCGACCACGTTCAAAAAGGGAGAGTTTTTTTGCCTTTGCCATCACAACGTGTGACTACCTGACAGAAAATGACAATGAATCCACATCTTTGCACAGGTTTGGCCTTTTAAAGGCATGTGGTCCTAAACTTTTGATCAGATGAAAAACAGCCTGTTTCAGTTTATTTGTTGTTTTCATTAAATCGAATGCTCAAAAAATGTTTTGTCTCACTCCCATTTCTTCTTGTTGGATGTTGAAGCTCTACTTGGAACCTTGTTAAGATTCAGCCATGCTAAATATGATTATTTGCCATTTTTTAAGTGGTCTTAAACTTTTGATCAGGATTGTATTGCAGGTGGTAGACAGCAGAGAAAGGAGAGGAGGAGTCAGTTCAGAAGGCCACCAGGTCAGGTGCTATATGATGGAGTAGACTGCTTCTGGCTACAAGTGGAGTTCTAAAGGATATAGGAAAACTCCAGATTGCTGCTTTACCCTGATTGACAAGCCTCAGTCAACTTGGCCCTTACCAGGTCAAGAGGTTGTCTCTTGGGACTTGATGTGTCAGGGTGACCCTGCTGGATCAATCTCCAGGGATGGTAGTTTTCAGGAAGACCACAGTGAAGCCATGATTCTGGTCAGCTGTACAACTGAGGCAATGGCTTCACTCAGCACACAGAGCTCCAATCTGCAGGCAGCAGGAAACCAGAAATTACACTCCTTAACCACCTCCGGACCGCCTAACGCAGATTCGCGTTCCGGAGGTGGCAGCCCTGCGCACAGTCACGCATATATGCGTCATCTCGCGAGACGCGAGATTTCCTGTGAACGCGCTCACACAGGCGCGCGCACTCACAGGAATGGAAGGTAAGCGAGTGGATCTCCAGCCTGCCAGCGGCGATCGCTCGCTGGCAGGCTGGAGATCCGAATTTTTTAACCCCTAACAGGTATATTAGACGCTGTTTTCATAACAGCGTCTAATATACCTCCTACCTGGTCCTCTGGTGGTCCCTTTTGTTAGGATCGACCACCAGAGGACTCAGGTAGGTCAGTACAGTCGCACCAAACACCACACTACACTACACCCCCCCCCGTCACTTATTAACCCATTATAAACCCCTGATCACCCATAATCACCCCATATAAACTCCCTGATCACCACCCTGTCATTGATCACCGCCCTGTCATTGATCACCCCCCTGTCAGGCTCCGTTCAGACGTCCGTATGATTTTTACGGATCCACGGATACATGGATCGGATCCGCAAAACGCATAGGGAGGTCTAAATGGAGCCTTACAGGGGGGTGATCAATGACAGGCGGGTGATCACCCATATACACTCCCTGATCACCCCCTGTCATTGATCACCCCCCTGTCATTGATCACCCCCCTGTAAGGCTCCATTCAGACGTCCGCATGATTTTTACGGATCCATGGATACATGGATCGGATCCGCAAAACACATGCGGACGTCTGAATGGAGCCTTACAGGGGGTGATCAATGACAGAGGGTGATCAGGGTGATCACCCCCCTGTCACTGATCACCCCCCCTGTAAGGCTCCATTCAGACATCCGCATGATTTTTACGGATCCATGGATACATGGATCGGATCCGCAAAACACATGCGGACGTCTGAATGGAGCCTTACAGGGGGTGATCAATGACAGGGGGTGATCAGGGTGATCAGGGTGATCACCCCCCTGTCACTGATCCCCCCCCCTGTAAGGCTCCATTCAGACGTCCGCATGTGTTTTGTGGATTCGATCCATGTATCCATGGATCCGTGAAAAATCATGCGGATGTCTGAATGGAGCCTTACAGGGGGGGTGATCAGTGACAGGGGGGTGATCACCCTGATCACCCTGATCACCCCCTGTCATTGATAACCCCCCTGTAAGGCTCCATTCAGACGTCCGCATGTGTTTTGCGGATCCGATCCATGGATCCGTAAAAATTATACGGACGTCTGAATGGAGCCTTACCAGGGGGGTCATCAATGACAGGGGGGTGATCCGGGAGTCTATATGGGTGATTACCCCCCTGTCATTGATCACCCCCCCTGTCATTGATCACCCCCCTGTCATTGATCACCCCCCCCCTGTAAGGCTCCATTCAGACATTTTTTTTGGCACAAGTTAGCGGAAATTTTTTGTTTGGTTTTGTTTTTGTTTTTTCTTACAAAGTCTCATATTCCACTAACTTGTGTCAAAAAATAAAATCTCCCATGAACTCACCATACCCCTCACGGAATCCAAATGCGTAAACATTTTCAGACATTTATATTCCAGACTTCTTCTCACGCTTTAGGGCCCCTAAAAAGCCAGGGCAGTATAAATACCCCACATGTGACCCCATTTCGGAAAGAAGACACCCCAAGGTATTCGCTGAGGGGCATATTGAGTCCATGAAAGATTGAAATTTTTGTCCTAAGTTAGCGGAAAGTGAGACTTTGTGAGAAAAAAACCAAAAAAATCAATTTCCGCTAACTTATGCAAAAAATAAAAAATTTCTAGGAACTCGCCAGGCCCCTCATTGAATACCTTGGGGTGTCTTCTTTCCAAAGTGGGGTCACATGTGGGGTATTTATACTGCCCTGGCTTTTTAGGGGCCCGAAAGTGTGAGAAGAAGTCTGGGATCCAAATGTCTAAAAATGCCCTCCTAAAAGGAATTTGGGCCCCTTTGCGCATCTAGGCTGCAAAAAAGTGTCACACATCTGGTATCACCGTACTCAGGAGAAGTTGGGGAATGTGTTTTGGGGTAGTCATTTTACATATACCCATGCTGGGTGAGAAAAATATCTTGGTCAAATGCCAACTTTGTATAAAAAAATAGGAAAAGTTGTCTTTTGCCAAGATATTTCTCTCACCCAGCATGGGTATATGTAAAATGGACACCCCAAAACACATTCCCCAACTTCTCCTGAGTACGGCGATACCAGATGTGTCACACTTTTTTGCTGCCAAGGTGGGCAAAGGGGCACATATTCCAAAGTGCACCTTTCAGATTTTGCAGGCCATTTTTTACACATTTTGATTGCAAGGTACTTCTCACACATTTGGGCCCCTAAATTGCCAGGGCAGTATAACTACGCCACAAGTGACCCCATTTTGGAAAGAAGACACCCCAAGGTATTCCGTGAGGGGCATGGCGAGTTCCTAGAATTTTTTATTTTTTGTCGCAAGTTAGTGGAATATGAGACTTTGTAAGGAAAAAAGAGAAAAAAAAAAAATCATCATTTTCCGCTAACTTGTGACAAAAAATAAAAAGTTCTATGAACTCACTATGCCCATCAACGAATACCTTAGGGTGTCTTCTTTCCGAAATGGGGTCATTTGTGGGGGTTTTCTACTGTTTGGGCATTGTAGAACCTCAGGAATCATGACAGGTGCTCAGAAAGTCAGAGTTTCAAAAAGCGGAAATTCACATTTTTGTACCATAGTTTGTAAATGCTATAACTTTTACCCAAACCATTTTTTTTTGCCCAAACATTTTTTTTTATCAAGGACATGTAGAACAATAAATTTGGCGAAAAATTTATATATGAATGTCGTTTTTTTGGCAAAATTTTACAGCTGAAAGTGAAAAATGTCATTTTTTTGCAAAAAAATCGTTACATTTTGATTAATAACAAAAAAAGTAAAAATGTCAGCAGCAATAAAATACCACCAAATGAAAGCTCCATTAGTGAGAAGAAAAGGAGGTAAAATTCATTTGGGTGGTAAGTTGCATGACCGAGCGATAAACGGTGAAAGGAGTGTAGTGCCGAAGTGTAAAAAGTGCTCTGGTCATGAAGGGGGTTTTACCTAGCGGGGCTGAAGTGGTTAAAATGTTCAAGAGGTTTCCTCTGAAAGCACCCGTGGCATTGTAATTAAGGCTACTTTCACAGCCTGTCAGATCCGTCCTTCCTCTAGTGAACGTGTGCCACCGGACTGCCGCTCCGTGCCCATTGACTATAATGGGGGCAGGTGCAGAGTTCTGGCGGAGGCAGGTAAGCCCACGACGAGAGGCTGCCGGAATAAATGTTGAACATGTCGTAGTTTTATTCCGGCAGCCTCTCGCCGTGCGCTGCCATGCCTCTGCCAGAACTCCACCCCGCCCCCATTATAGTCAATGGGGACGGAGCGGCAGTCTGGGGGCAAACAGCCCGCTGGAGGTCCGTGCTGCTAGTGAGAAAGTAGCCTAAGCGGTGATACATGCTTGACTGAACATAGTTATATAGTATGTAAGGCCGAAAAAAGACATTTGTCCATCCAGTTTGGCCTGTTATCCTGCAAGTTGATCCAGAAGACAGCAGTTCACATCTCTTCAAAGCTTCTGTTAGGGTAGGTGCACATGGAGGATTTTGTTGACGACACAATCCTCTGCGTGTCCCACATCAGAAATCGCTGCACTGTGCCATAGCTTCTTCTCTGAGTTCTCAACGTTTAGCTCCATTGAATGGAGCCAAATCACGAATGGGCTCCCGATCCGGCTTAGCTTGGGGTCCACACAGTAACCGCACTAAGAATAGACCTGTCCCGTATATTCTTGGTGTTTTCTTAAAAATGATGCGGTAGAAACCTTGGGCCCTTGAACTGCGGCAATACCTCCTATTCAGACCAATTGGAGGCGGTTTTAGAGCAGATTTGGCCTTCGGCACCAAGTTCATGCTGAAACCTGTTACCAAAATCTTTTATCTAAAGCTACGCTTACTCTGGGGAGGTGAAGCATTCATAGTGTTGAGCAAATCGAAGTTAACAGAATTTCAGGAAAAATGTGATTCGCTGCAAAGCCAAATTTCATCATGCTTCGTAGTAACATACTTGCCTCATCAATTTGGACATGAAGAGACTTTCACAGACATCTTGATTGCAGAAACCGCATGAAATTTTGCTCGGGGTGACGTATGATGTCACCACGCCTGGCCAGCGGGATGACATCATCACGTCACCAGGTGAGATTTTGCCCGGTGTCTTCAATTAAGAAGGCCGCAATGCCAGCAAATGAATAAGGGGAGTATTTTTTTTAACCCCTGATTAACCCCTGAAAGGCCTAAATTGTAGCCTCAGATGCCGCAATCAGCGATGAACGCGGCATATAGTGTTCAATGGGGGGGGGGGGCAGCGCAATTGCCGTTCCCCATTATTGCATCTGCTACATACAAACAGGGGTGCACCTAGTCTTTCTGCTGCCTGAGGTGAAAACTGAAACAGCGCCACCCCCAATGCCAATTTATTAACCTAACCTCTTTGCCACAATGAAAGCGCTCATTGCCCATGGCCCTTCCGCTGCCCCCCTCTTGCCCCCATCTTGTGCTGTCTGAGGTGATTGCCTCACCTGGCCTCATTGGTGGTGCGCCCCTGCATACAACGAAATGCGCTTCGTGACAAATTACTTTGTGATTAATCAAATTTCTTAGTGAAATTCGTTGAAGCAACAAAATCAAATTTTTCATAACTTCACTCATCTCTAGTTATCATCCCCCAGGGGCAAAAAGAAATAAGACTTCTCTCCAAGAGGGCAGCCACGTTACACCACGTTATACCCCTTGGTATGAATGTTCCAATACATATAGACATGTACTATAGTTAGTGAGATTAGGCTGAGCTTTAATAAGGAAAGAAATAGATAAGAATTACAAATGAGAGAAGCTCAAGATTTCTGTGGATTATTTGATGCATGTAATATCTGATATGTAATAATCCCACCCTTTAACCTTCTGCAGGTCTCACACCTCAGGTCGTACATATTCCATACTATTCTATCACAGTGGCTTCCAGTGTCGAGGTACAGGAGGGTCTCTGTGTCACGATTCCTTGTAATTTCACTGCTGACAGTAGAAATACATTCAGTGATTCATTTGGTTACTGGATGCGGATGCCTCAACAACCAGAATATGTCGTAGCCACTAATGATAAATCCAGTGTCGCGCAAAAGACAAACTTCAATTTGATGGGCAATCCAGATTCCGGAGACTGCACCCTGACCATAACTGATGCCAGTAGAGAAGATGAGGGGGTATATTATTTCATATTTCAAGAAAGTAAAGACAGTGAAGTGAAATATAGTTATTACAAAGTGACCACCGCTATTAAAGTTACTGGTAAGTGTGAGCGAATGTGTGATATCACTAGATATCGCTGTGATGTAGAGGTGACTACACCCTGACCATAACTGATGCCGGGAGAGAAGATGAGGGGGTACATTACTTTAGATTTCTGGAAGACGAAAACAGTGAAGTGAAATATTGTTATCATGGAGAAATGTCCACCTCTGCTACCGTGACTGGTGAGCGAATGTGATGTCATCAGATACCGCTGTGATGTAGATGTGCACGAGGCTACAACTTATACAATAAGGAACACCTCCTGAAGCTTTACATGCTTCTATACTCCCTTCTACTGAGACAGCCACCATCATCATGAGCAGCTTAAATACCCCATTTGTGTTAGGTGCTTACGGTAGTACAGTGAAGAGCCCTGGAATGCAGGGAAAGAAATGCAGTCGGTTGTGGTGTGCCGAAACCGAGGATGAGGTAGGCCTAAGAAAGAAGAGGGCCCACCCAAGGAAAAGACATAAAAGAAATGAGTTGTAAATGAGTGAAGTGGTGGGAGGGACAAAGCTCAGACCTCAGACGGTGCAGGAGCCAGGTAAGGGGGGTGCCCTAAATAGGCTGGAGGCGGACCTCAGCCCCTCCCACAAATCCAGGCAAATGCCTTAATACTTGTGTTAGGTGCTTACGGTAGTACAGTGAAGAGCCCTGGAATGCAGGGAAAGAAATGCAGTCGGTTGTGGTGTGCCGAAACCGAGGATGAGGTAGGCCTAAGAAAGAAGAGGGCAAAAATGGAAATAAACCAGTTTATTTGTAGCCAATAAATACATGAATAGCTCAACCCGTCATGCTTTGGAAATTGGTGGTGTGGGCCGTGGAGGAGCAGTGCGCACAGGCTGGGGTCCTAAGGCCTGCGAAGTGGCGGCAGAATATAATCGTGTCGATCCTCGCCCAGTTGGAGCGGACTCCGTACTGGGAGAAAGCCCCCGCCACTTTTGCCGAAAAAGACCTGTGATAGTCATAGAATGCTGACCCTCCGTATTTGTTGCCCAAGTCCACTAGTTTGTGCATGTAGAGGTCGAATTCCTCCCTTCTGTTGGGGTAGACGGCACAGATGACCTCTCTATAGATTCCGAAAGCCAAAACGAATTCGGGAATGGTCAATTTCCTATTGAGCCGGGCATCCCTGGACTTGACCACAACTGAAACCTCGTCATAGGCATAAGTCGTGTTCTCGACCACATCCTGGGAGGCAATCAGAAGGGAGGCCAGGTTTACATCCTTACCTTCCAGGATGTCCCGTTTTAAGTGTTCTGGTATCATATGCGCCGGGTTGACTTCCTGGTCCTCCATGCTAACGGACGGCGTGATCACCGGTAACCCAGCTGGTGCCGGTGATGCCACCGGTGGCGGACCTGCCAAGGAAAGGGTCGTGGTGACCGATTCTAGCCTCTCCAACCTGGCATTGACTGTCGACATGGATGTCATCAGAGAGGCCAGCATGGCATGGATGGCCCCGGTGCCAGACTGGCTGGGTCCTTCCCCTGCATCCCTATTATCGGCTGATGCACGCAGCAGCCGGAACAGTTCCGCTTTCCTTGCCGTGGCGGGGAAGGGAACATGCCGTTTCCTCAACTCCGCCGTGATGCGCGGAATTGTCCAGGACCGGATGGATGCTGGACTGGCCAGATCGTCTCCCAGGGTAGCAGTGACGGATCTAGCAGGGGTGCCAGGCAGGGAGAAGTTTTCTAACCCATCCAGAGACATACTAAAAATAGAAGAGTTGGTTAGCTTGAGGACACACGGGATCGTGCTGGCAGGCTAGCTAGGCCATACGGTGAAAAATTACACTTGCATGGTGACAGATGAGGCCCTGCTAATTTGCCAAGCGGCTTGAGAGGCTCTACCTATGATTTGGCGCGAGGGGTTGATGAGGCCACTTGTGGTAGTGGCAGGAGCGTTGGCCTCTCGGTGACTGTAAGACAGGACTAGGGGAAGGGAGTGACAGGTGAGGCCCTCTCTATGCAACACGCGAGGCGGCTTACTAACAAGGTGGCGCGTTGGGCGGTTGCCTCTGTACGTTTGAGGCGGAGTGTCGGCCTCGCGGGAAAACTAACTGCTGGCGAAGCCAAGAAGGGGGTAGCCTAGTGGGATAATGGTGCCCCTAAAGCCAGCACGCTGACCCTAACGGGACCATCCGAAATGTAAGGAAGACTTGTTAATGAGCAGGTGAACGTACCTGGTAGTAAGAAAAAATTCTCCGGATACACGGTAGTGCAAAATACAATACGGGTTGACCGCCTGAAAAAGGGGGAGGGTAGACATGAAATGGTGTGATGAAATGAGAAATGTATGGTACATATGCATGACCCGGAGGATCATGACGGTTGTTGATGAAATTACAGTTTGTGCCTTTTTTTTTGCAACCAGTAGATCTCTCTTCCCCCCCCCCTCTATTTTTTTTTAAATTATTATTAGAAACCAGTAGATCTCTCTTCCCCCCCCCCTTTATTTATTTTCTTTTCCTTTTTCTTTATTAGCAACCAGTAGATCTCTCATCCCCCCCCTTTTTTTTTTTTTTTTTTGTGGGGCTGCTGGGGTGATGTATGACTTCAGGGGACTTTAGTGGGGCGTGCTGGAAGCCCCCCCTGCAGCCTGCGCAGGAGGGGCCTGCTGTGTGTCCGGCGCCCCCGGAGCTCCGCCGATCAGCCGAGCGGGACCGCCCGACGGCGGCCCCCCCGCATCAGATGCGGCGCGAACGGCCGCCGGGACACCGCGTATGCGCCGATGAATCGCCGCGCATGCGCAGTACCCCGGCCGCGCATGCGCAGACCAGGCACCAGGACGCGGCCGGGCGCCATCGGCCGCGCGGCAGGATGAGCGGCAGAACAGGCAGGAGGCGGTGGGGAGGGGATGCTTGTGGCAGCGGTATGCCCAGTGAGACGGACATGAATGGAGGGCGTGCCGGGTGCACCGCCACTGGCACCTGTGGCCGTGCACATGAACATGAGGAGGGGGGGGGAACATGTGGATGATGTGGGGTGATATGAATTGACCCAGCAATGGGGAATGAGCCCGGAACCACCAGGGTGCTGACCGGAGTGTTGGTACTGTGGGAAGATGCCAGAATGAGACATGAGAGAAATGCAATGCCGGTGATTGATGCGAGAAGCCGTGACATTGGTGCCGCGTGTATGAGATGAACAACCAGAAATGGGGGATTAACCCAGGAACCATTGGCCGCCTGCTGCAGAGCTGTTGACCGGAATGGTGGTACGGTTGTGAACAAATTGTGCATGAACAGGCGTGACAGAAATGAATACTGGTGACTTGTATGAAAAATCTGTGACTTTGGTGCGCGTTTGATGAAATGAAATGAACCGATACAGGGGCAACAGTGAGGCCCCGGCTGTACCGTATGAATGACTCACAGTTTAACGGGCAAACGCGACCCACAGTGAACCGAGTGAAGCTGGGAAAAGAACAGCAATGCTCCAAATCCAGAAACAGACGGCGACGAAAAGCTCTCAGAAATTCAGCGGCTCGCAGGTAACTCTCCAGAAACTCCACAAGCGACTTCCTCTCTCAAAGCTCAGACCTCAGACGGTGCAGGAGCCAGGTAAGGGGGGTGCCCTAAATAGGCTGGAGGCGGACTTCAGCCCCTCCCACAAATCCAGGCAAATGCCTTAATACATGTCATTCAGCCCCATTACCATGATTCTCCTCGGCCGCTCACTCTTGAATCTCCTTATACCTTTGGCATCTGCCACGTGCACATGACCACCTTTTCTAGCTCTCTTTCTATTGGCCTCCCTCAGTCCTGGAACCCCCCCCCCCCCCTTCCTTCTATAAATATGGTATATCTAATGTTATTGTCATATTATTATCACATAATGTCATTTATTTACAGTATAGCCGCTTGATAGTTTTTTTTGAATCACAGTTGAACAGAGTCCAGTAGAATTTATGTTAGTTCAGTCAAATTTCATAAATGGATTTTCATGAACTTTTTAGGAATAAAATATAGCCACTGGATAGAGTTCAATATAATAATGGCTGGTGCTATGGAAAAAATTTACATGGGAGATACTCCCACCAGTAATGATCACATCATTTCTACCACTGCTCCCACCACTCGAGCTTGCCCTAGGTCTGGCACTGCATTTGAGCCTGCACCAACAGGGTCCACTGCTGCAACATGTAGCAACTGAGATTAGGCAAACTAGTCTGCGTTAAACAGAATTTTTCTAATATCATTTTAAAAATTAAATTCCCCCAGAAAAATGTACAATTGGACATAGTCTGCGGCAAAAATATACAGTCTGCTGCCAGTAATCCTAGAAAGATAAAACTCTTTTTTGTATAAGGGTATAACTGTAAAAAAATGTAATAGATCCAGCACTTTGGAATTTAAAATAAAATGAAATTTTTAATTACAGGAATAAAAAAACTCCATTGTGTCCCTGTGGGGGGTGGCACGTTTCGCGCAGGGCTTGATGAAGAGCAATCTGCATGAAATCCGTCCCCCGACGACACTTTGAGAATTTATTTTTTATTTATTTAAATATTACATTTTATTTTAAATTCCAAGGTGCTGGATCTATTGAAAATTTGTTACTAAAGTCTCTCATGACCCTAGATCTGGGAGAGTCATCCGTGCTGCCTTTTTCTTCATATTACGGCAGTGTCTGGATTACACAAATTTAGGGTGAGCTATGCAAAAAAATATATTTTGGTTTTCCTTATAACTGTAAAAGATTTGCCACAGGTTTTTGGAAACAAAAAGGCACAATTGAGCAATGTCTGCAGCAAAATATCTGATGCCAGTTACGCTAGGAATACACTTATTTGTACACTTATTAGATGTAGAAAATTTGCAACAGGTTTTTAAAAAAAAAGGTGCAAAGCCACAATAAAGGCAGTAAAATATACAGTATGCCGCCTGTAATGGGGGAAAGTACAATTATTACCCGTAGAAGTGTTGCAACAGGTTTTTGAGTGAAAACAGACTAGGCTTTATTTATGTCCCAAAAACTGGACCAAACTGCACCAAATTGCATATCGGTAAGTCAAGTGCTTCCAAAGGTTTTAGTCTGAGTTTCAGCTCTCTGGGACCTTCCATTTTTTCAGCATTTTGGGGACACTGCGGATATCACTGTTATGGGTGCACTGTGGATGTGTCACCGCCAGACATCTGAGAAGCTCTGACAGACGTTCTTCAGAACCTCCTGCTTGAGGTTCTTTTGTTTTGCTTTTGTTTTGTCATCTCGTTTTCCTCTCTCAGCTGTCATCTAGTTGCACTGATTGCATCCCTTTAAATCCCCTCCCATACTGCATCACTTTGCGGTTTATACAACTTCCTGGAGTGTGTACATGCTGGATGCTACAACTGATACTTCTACAGATAAGTCTGTTCATTAATTTGCGTTTTCCTGTTTGCTTGATCCTAGGTGACCCTGACTCCCTCCATATTAAGTGTAGGGAGCCAGTGGTTGTGTCCCCTCACTATTATAGGGTGTTCAGGTGTCATACAGTCGAGGCACGAGGGCATGCAATTTTCTATCATAGAGATCTTTGCATTAGCTGAGAAGTTTCAGGACTTAAATAGGGGTCACCCTTTTGTTCCTTAGTTTCGGATCAAGCCAGTCGGATCCTTATTTGTAACTTCTTGTTTTCTGTTATACCATCCGTGACATTATAAACCGCCAAAACCGTCTTAAGCATGAATCCGGTTTCAACCCTGATTGACCGCATGCAGGGTCTTTCACTGGAGGTAGCAGATCTCCAGAAAACTGTCTCTCAGTTTGAGGTGACCGTTTCTGCTTGTGCTCATGGAGTTTGTTCTGAGCCTAAAATCTCGCTTCCAGATACGTTCTCCGGGGGTAGTGAGAATTTTGTTCGTTTTAGAGAGGCTTGCAAACTCCATTTTCGCCTACTTCCCCATTCCTCTGGTGATGAAGTGCGGAGGGTGGGGATCATCATCTTGCTGCTCAGGGATAACGCTCAGTCTTGGGCCTTTTTGCTGCCGGTGGGGGCATGGCCCCTCCGTTCAGTGGATGAATTTTTTTTAGCCCTGGGTCAGATATATGATGATCCGGATCGTATTGCTCTGGCTGAGTCTAGACTAGGTCTTTTATGCCAGGGTAAACAGTCCGCAGAGATACACTGTTCAGAATTTCGAGATGGGCAGATGATACTGGTTGGAATGATGCTGCACTCCGAAGTCAATTTTGCCATGGTCTTTCAGAGGGATTGAAAGATGCATTTGCCTTTCATGAGAGACCTACCTCCTTGGACTCTGCCATGTCTCGGGCCGTTCCTATTGACAGGCGTCTTAGAGAGACAGGAGAGATCACTCCTTCCTGTCATACTCAGTCCAAGGACAGTGCGGCCGGTCTAATTCAGTGCGCAGGGGTCTCACTCTCTCTCAATCCCCTCTGAGCAGGAGCCCATGCAGCTGGGTTTGCTTGCCTCTGACAATAGAAGATTCAGCTCTCAGAGGAGGGTTTGTTTCTGTTGTGGAGGTATAAATCATTTGGCAAATGTTTGTCCCTCTAGGAGATTCAGGCAGTTTTTTGAGAGTAATAAAGAAACAAAACAAAAAAAATCCTCTAAAATGTTTCATCTGTTACTATTGGCAAGGTTGATGCGGAAATTGAAGGTTTTCCGTTTGCTTGTAGTTCCCATTTTTCCTACCTTCCAGGGTGGCGCTAGAGAGCAAGAACATTTTTTGTGGGATTTTTATAGATAGTGGAGCAGCTGTCAATCTCATTGATAATCAGTTTGCTATAAGACATGGTTTCCAGGTATGCACTTTGGGAAAGGATATACCTGTTTTTGCTATCGATTCCGCTCCACTTTCTCAGAAATTGTTTAAGGGCATAGTTCACAATATCCGTTTGATTGTGAGTGATACTCATGTTAAGGATGTGTCATGTTTTGTCCTAAGCGGGTTGCCTACTCCTCTAGTGTTGGGGCTACCCTGGCTCACTAAACATAACACCACCATTGATTGGCAAGCGAGGCAAATAAATGGTTGCATTGACTTTTGCAGAGAGAATTGCCTCACAACACCTGTTTCAGAGGTTTCTACTAAGACTGTACCATCTTTTCTCTCTGTATTTTCGGATCTGTTTTCTGAGAGTGGTGTTTAGGACTTGCCCCCTCACAGGGAGTACGATTGCCCTATTAATCTCATCCCAGGCGCCAAGCTGCCTAAATCTCGTTTATACAATCTCTCCCAACCTGAAAGGGTCGCTGTGCGTGCTTATATCTCTGAGAGCCTGAGAAAGGGACACATACGACCCTCAAAGTCACCTGTTGCCGCAGTTTTTTTCTTTGTTAAGAAAAAAGATGGTTCTTTAACCACCTCTGGACCCCCAACGCAGGATCGCGGTCCGGAGGCGGCAGCTCTGCGCACAGTCACGCATATACGCGTCATTTCGCGAGTTGCCAGATGACGCGCTTAGCCGGTCCACGCATGCGCTTCGCGGGCCGGCAAAAGTTAGAGGGGGGTCACGTCACCAGCCTGCCACCCAATGATTGTTGCTGGCAGGCTGGCGATTTTTAAAATCACCATTCAGAAGCCAGTTAACACATCATATTTGTAAATATGATGTGTTAAATGGCTTCCCTGCTCCTCTGCTGGTCCTTTTCAGTCGGTTGGTCTCAGCAGAGGAGCAGGCATCACAGTGAGTAGCACCAAACACTACACTTAGCCCCAGATCACCCCCTATCACCCCAATTAACCCCTTGATCACCCCTTCTTGCTCCTGTCAATCACTAGTGAAAGTGAAAAAAGTGATCAGTGTAAACTGTCACAATTTTTTTTCACTGGTATTGACTTTTAGGTTTTAGGGATAGTTTAGGCCCCTTGGTTAGGTAGTTTAGGGATCGGTTAGCGCCCAGCCCACTGCACCGCATTCACTTCTTCGCTGATTAGCGTATCGCTAATCAGCTTTTATACTTTTATAGTATCTGTAAGTGATCAAAACTGATCACAGTCAGATCTATAATAGTATTAGTGTCACCTTAGTTCGTTCTCCACCCAAAACGCAGTGTTTGCCCGATCAGGCCTGATCGGTCGCCCACACGTGCGTTCACCCACGCCCACCCCGCCGCAGTGACAAAAAATACATATTTTTTGATCACTGCACAATCACTTTACAAGCGCTGCGGCGATAATAAAAATCAGTTTTGATATTTTTTATCAACCGCAGCAGCCTCCGGTACTTCGCTAGCCTCCCATTTGTAAGACAGGCTTGCTTTTTTTCTTTGGTAGTCTCAGGGAATACCCCTAAATTTAGTAGCCCAAATGTCAAACAGGGGGTATTCTTCTGAAGAGGCCTACAGGCTTCTGACCCAGTCGGATGAGGAATGGGAACCCTCATCTGACGAATCTAGCGGGTCAGAATATTAACCTGTAGAAAGCAGTGTCAGTCTGACACAAAGTTCCGACGAGGAGGTTGAGGTCCCTGATACCACCAGGCGTACCCGGCCCCGTGTTGCTAGACCACAGGTTGCGCAGAATCCGCTTCAAGGGCAGCAGAGTGGGGCTGGCACTGTCGGATTACGTGGTGAGACATACACCAGCAGCGCAGCCCTCCCTGGACCTAGTACCAGCACTGCCGTACAACATGGTGAAGTGGCGAGCACCAGAAGGGCAGTTGAAGCTGGTACGGTGGCACGTGCAGTAGTTACCCCGTCGCAGCCACCGCACAGACAGGCCCGTAGACCCCCTAGAATCCCTGAGGTGCTGGCAAATCCTGATTGGCAGTCCCCAACTTCAGCCGCACCATTAGTTCCCCCTTTAACCGCCCAGTCTGGAGTTCGGATTGAGACAGCTCAGATCGGTTCGGCCCTGAGATTTTTTGAGTTGTTTTTGACTGCGGAGCTCTTGGACTGTTGTGGCAGAAACAAACCGGTATGCCACTCAATTTATCACCGCCAACCCGGGAAGCTTTTATGCCCAGCCTTTCTGGTGGAAACCAGTCCAAGTTTCCGAATTGAAAATTTTTCTGGGCCTTCTCCTCAACATGGGTCTAACCAAAAAGCATGAATTGCGGTCATATTGGTCCACAAACCCAATTCATCACATGCCCATGTTCTCTGCTGCCATGTCCAGGGCACGATTTGAGGCCATCCTGCGTTTCCTGTACTTTTGTGATAACACCACCTCCCGTCCCAGAGGCCACCCAGCTTTTGACCGGCTCCACAAAATTCGGCCCCTCATAGACCACTTCAACCAGAAATTTGCAGATTTGTATACCTCTGAGCAAAACATCTGCGTAGACGAGTCCCTAATACATTTTACCGGGCGCCTTGGCTTCAAACAATACATCCAAAGCAAGCGCGCCCGGTATGGGGTCAAATTGTATAAGCCCTGTGAAAGGGCCACAGGCTATACCCACAAATTTCGGATCTATGAGGGAAATGATCAGACCCTGGAGCCGGTCGGTTGCCCTGACTACCTGGGGAGCAGTGGGAAGACAGTCTGGGACTTGGTGTCACCCTTATTTGGCAAGGGGTACCATCTTTATGTGGAAAATTTCTACACAAGTGTGGCCCTCTTCAGGCATTTGTTTCTAGAACAGATTGGCTGCTGTGGCACCGCGCGAACTAGTCGCGCAGGCCTCCCCCAACGGCTCGTTACCACCCGTCTTGCAAGGGGGGAGAGGGCTGCCTTGTGTAATGAAGAACTGCCCGCGGTGAAATGGAGAAACAAGCGTGACGTTTACATGCTCTCCTCCATTCACGCAGACACGACAATCCAAATTGAGCGAGCAACCAGAGTCATTGAAACGCCCCTCTCAGTCCACGACTATAACCTTCACATGGGAGGGGTGGACTTCAATGACCAGATGTTGACTCCATATTTAGTTTCCCGATGCACCAGATGCTGGTATAAGAAGGTGTCTGTATATTTAATTCAATTGGCTCTGTATAATAGTTTTGTTCTCTACAGTAAGGCTGGGAGAACAGAATCCTTCCTCAAATTTCAGGAAGAGATCATCGAGAACCTCCTGTATCCGGGAGGTTCCGTGGCCCCATCCACCAGTGTAGTGAGCCGTCTACACGAGCGACATTTCCCCAGTGTCGTTGCCGGTACCTCAACCCAACCGTCACCCCGAAAAATATGTTGTGTCTGTAGCAGGAGTGGAATAAGGCGTGACACCCGCTATTTCGGTCCTGACTGCCCTGACCACCCTACCCTATGCTTAGGGGAGTGTTTCCAAAAGTACTACACACAGGTACACTTAGCATAGGGATAGCATCTCACAGGACAGGCACACAGGGCTATTAGGGCCCATTCACTCACAGCTGCTGCAAACCTCTCCTTTCACCTGGGACAAAGTGCATAATGTACTTCGTCACATCTTTGGGCGATTTGCACTTTGCACATTGTCCAATGGGAAGGAGAGGTTTGTCCTATAAAGGTAAAAAATAAAATAAAATCACCAGTAAGCAAAAAAGTTAACGTTATGTTCAAAAAGTTAAATAAAGTTTATGTGTCCTGTCCAAAAGATATTATAAAGTTAATAAATTTATTGCGTTGCGGCCTGGTTTTTTCTTTTTTGTTTTGTTTTTTTTACCTTCCAAGTGGACCAGCCGATCGACTAGCTGCAGCACTGATGTGCATTCTGACAGAAGCATTGCGCTGCTGTCAGATTACACAAAAGTCGGTGTATGCGGCACTGCAAGACGAGATTTCTCCTCTGCAGTAAAAGATACGTTTGCCGAGGCATATAAGCTGAGGAGGCGGCGGTGTTCATATGCTTTGGCAAACACTTTGTATATATATATAAAAAAAAAAAAATCCCGGCAATGATTTATTCCTCCACATCGATTGAAATCGGGTTTGCCAGGGCATACAAGCTAAGTGGGTATGGATGTTGGGCGGAGCTCCTATGTCCTGGGAGACGCCTTTCCCCTCCTTTTTTTTTTTTTGGGCAGAGATTTTTTCATCCACATTGATCGATGCGAATGAAGAAATCTGTTCATTTTTTTTCTTTCAGCCCAGAGGCTGAACGGAAAAAAAAATCTCATTACCCGTATGCTCAATATAAAGGAGAATAGCAGAAACTCCTAATGCTGGCCATACATGTAATGATTGCGGAGACCCTCAAATGCCAGGGCAGTACAAACACCCCACAAATTACTCCACTTTGGAAAGAAGACACCCCAAGGTATTCGCTGAGGGGGATATTAAGTCCATGAAAGATTGAAATTTTGTCTCAAGTTAGCGGAAAGGGAGACTTTGTGAGAAAAAACAAAAAAAAATCAATTTCAGCTAACTTGTGCCCCAAAAATGTTTCTTCTATAAACTCGGCATGCCCCTCATTGAATACCTGGGGGTGTCTTCTTGCAAAAATGGGGTCACATGTGGGTATTTATACTGCCCTGGCTTTTTAGGGGCCCTAAAGCGTGAGAAGAAGTCTGTGATCCAAATGTCTAAAAATGCCCTCTTAAAAGGAATTTGGGCACCTTTGCGCATCTATGCTGCAAAAAAGTTTAAACCTTTCATACTCAAGAAAAAACACCCATCCCCCTGTGATGTTCTGGTCTGTAGCTATGAACCCTAAAGGGTTTTGTGGGTCATTTAGCTGCCAGAATCAGCAGGGAGGGAGGGACCACTCACAGAGGTCGTGAGGGGAGGGGCCGGCTACAGGTTAAAAGGCTTGTGCCAGCAAGCGGGCGTGTCTTTTCTCTGAAAGGGGGTCACATCGTGCAATGTGTTTAGAGGGACCTGCAACTGGCTGATATCACTGCCTCCGATGTGAATACAGCTAAGAACTCATCACTACACAAAGGACTCATATATCTGGTAAACTGACTTATTGTTCTGCTTAACCCTGTTGTACCTATATCACCTGTATCGGTAACCTCAGACCACTGTATATATTCTCTGTGTATATTGTGTTATATCTAGTGTGCCCTAATTTAATCTTGTGCTATCTTGTATTTCAATCAAGAATCCCCACGTCCATGTTTCAGCCTAGCTATAAGCTAACGTGGGTTGGTTTCTCACCCTATATAATCCCGTTAGCGGACCGTGCTTACATCAAACGAGAAGTTGGTGGCAGTATACTCGGGCTGAGAAGGCGCTGTTTCATTGCTGGCAGTGAAAAGGCCCTCTCAGCTGTTGCCTCTCTGTGCCCGCGTGGAACGGAGGTGTCTGTGTAAACTTTACCAAGCTGACCTTACCTGTTCCTCTGGAGGGCGTAACGTCACGCTTTGGTAACCCGTGACCATACCGCGCCTCGTGAGCTTGACGTAGGTGACGTCAAGCGGGCACGAGGTCTGGTATTCGTCACAACTTCTCTACTCCCAGTTGGTGCTTGAACTATCTACTCATAGGCCTCTCTATATGAGGGCATGGGAAAGGGAGCTACAGATAACCATTTCAGAAGAAGATGCTAAATTTATACTCAAGTACTCACATGGTTTTTCCAGGTGTGTGTGCGTCTTCAGGATAATCCCTTTAAAGTTTTGTCTAGATGGTATAAAACTCCTGATTTTCTATATTGAGCCCGCCTTTCTCCCACAAATAGGTGTTGGAGACGTCAAGATGAAATAGGTTCTATATCCCACATTTTGTGGTCCTGCTCAAAGATAACCCCCTTTTGGAGAGAGGTAGAACTCACCATTAATAAAATCTGTAAACGCTCAATACCCCTTACCCCAGCCCTCATTATGTTATGGCTGCCACAGAGCAAATTTCAACCTGCTAGTGCTAATAAGTTGATTACACACCTACTTACAGCAGCTAAGTATATCATTCCTACTAGATGGCGAAGTACAGAACCTCCAACTATTGAGGAATGGTTGGATAAGGTACAACAAATATGTCTTATGGAGGAAATGGTGGGGTGGGACAGAGGACAGGGAGCTACCTTTTTAAAGATATGGCAACCTTGGTTGAGCTTTTATAAAGCCACTTTGGAGATCTGAAACAAAGGCCATACCACTCCTAATGGAATAAAATCCACTCCCCTCTTCTGACCCTGCTGGGATTCTATGGGCCTTTTCTCATAGAGATGAGGATATAACTGCATATCTGAGGTTAATAGACATTACCGTCTACTGGATATTACCTTTTATACACTGGTTACTGAGAGAGTGCTTCCTACACACATTACTGTTTCATGTTCTTCACACGTTATCAGTAGTCATGGTGGAAGCTGGTGAGGAACAGATAACTAGCAACACATGGTCCTGTTCATTCATTCTTTCTTTTTCTCTTTCTTTTAATGTTTATAAGTGTTATACCTGTCTTGTTATGTACTATATATTTACCTCAGAAAATTCTGGCCGACGGAATCCATAAAGATGTGTCATTTCCATAATTTTGCTTAGAACATACGAAACGAATATGTAACTGCTTATTTTGCTGAAATACTTGCACTTATTTTGTATGGAAATTCTCTTTTACTGGCAAGAATGGGCAGAGATCTCAACAGACTCTTTAATTTGCAATTGTACATGTTTGTATGCCTATAAAATTCTCTTAAATAAAGAATTTACAAAAAAAAGAGCTTAAGGGCGAGGACAAAGGTTAAGAAAATAAAAATAAAATCAAGAGACAAAATTGAATAAAGCCCTAGGAGACCTTAGTCACAGAGTGCATAGATAAGGAGCCCATCAGCTCCTGGTCTATTGGAAAAGACAGAAAACCCAGCATGTCAGCACTGTACAGAAAAAAGGATACCATATTTTTAATAAAGACCAATTAAAAAAAAAAAATTTTTAGCACAAAATGAGTACAATGCAATAATTTGCCACCAAAGGTGTTACATAGTCTTTAAACTAAAGATTTCATGAAATTCATTTTAAGCCCAAATCGTAGGTGCTCCAATGGGCCTGAAAATTGGTATATGACACATATACCACTTTTCAGGCCCATTGGAGCACCTACGATTTGGGCTCAAAATGAATTTCATGAAATCTTTAGTTTAACCACCTTAGCTCCCCTAGCTTAAACACCCTTAATGACCAGACCACTTTTTACAATTCTGCACTACACTACTTTCACCGTTTATTGCTCGGTCATGCAACTTACCACCCAAATTAATTTTACCTCCTTTTCTTCCCACTAATAGAGCTTTCATTTGGTGGTATTTCATTGCTGCTGACATTTTTTGTTATTAATCAAAATTTAACGAAATTTTTGCAAAAAAATTAAATTTTTCACTTTCAGTTGTAAATTATAAAAAAAATAAACACACATCTATATATAAATTTTTCTCTAAATTAATTGTTCTACATGTCTTTGATTAAAAAAAAGTTTGGGTAAAAAAAAATGGTTTACAAACTATGGTACAAAAATGTGAATTTCTGCTTTTTGAAGCAGCTCTGACTTTCTAAGCACCTGTCATGTTTCCTGAGGTTCTACAATGCCCAGACAGTAGAAAACCCCCACAAATGACCCTATTTCGGAAAGTACACACCCTAAGGTATTCACTGATGGGCATAGTGAGTTCATGGAAGTTTTTATTTTTTGTCACAAGTTAGCGGAAAATGATTATTTCTTTTTTTTCCTTACAAAGTCTCATATTCCACTAACTTGTGACAAAAAGAAAACTTCCATGAACTCACTATGCCCATCACGAAATACCTTAGGGTGTCTTCTTTCCAAAATGGGGTCACTTGTGGGGTAGTTATACTGCCTGGCATTTTAGGGGCCCTAATGTGTGAGAAGTAGTTTGAAATCAAAATGTGTAAAAAATGCCCTGTGAAATCCTAAAGGTGCTCTTTGAAATGTGGGCCCCTTTGCCCACCTAGGCTGCAAAAAAGTGTCACACACGTGGTATTGCCGTACTCAGGAGAAGTTGGGCAATGTGTTTTGGGGTGTCATTTTACATATACCCATGCTGGGTGAGATAAATATCTCGGTCAAATGCCAACTTTGTATAAAAAAAAGGGAAAAAGTTGTCTTTTGCCGAGATATTTCTGTCACCCAGCATGGGTAAATGTAAAATGCAGCCTAGGTGGGCAAAGGGGCCCACATTTCAAAGAGCACCTTTCGGATTTCACAGGGCATTTTTTTCAGATTTTGATTTCAAACTACTTCTCACGCATTAGGGCCCCTAAAATGCCAGGGCAGTATAACTACCCCACAAGTGACCCCATTTTGGAAATAAGACACCCCAAGTTATTCCGTGAGGGGCATGGCGAGTTCCTAGAATTTTTTATTTTTTGTCACAAGTTAGTGGAATATGAGACTAAAAAATTATAGGAACTCGCCATGCCCCTCACAAAATAACTTGGGGTGTCTTCTTTCCATAATGGGGTCACTTGTGGGGTAGTTATACTGCCCTAGCATTTTAGGGGCCCTAATGCGTGAGAAGTAGTTTGAAATCAAAATCTGCAAAAAATGCCATGCGAAATCCTAAAGGTGCTCTTTGGAATGTGGGCCCCTTTGCCCACCTAGGCTGCAAACAAGTGTCACACATGTGGTATCGCCGTACTCAGAAGAAGTTGGGCAATGCGTTTTGGGGTGTCTTTTTACATATATCCATGCTGGGTGAGAGAAATATCTTGGCAAAAGACAACTTTTCCCATTTTTTTATACAAAGTTGACATTTGACCAAGATATTTATCTCACCCAGCATGGGTATATGTAAAATGACACCCCAAAACACATTGCCCAACTTCTCCTGAGTACGGCGATACCACAGGTGTGACAATTTTTTGCAGCCTAGTCGCGCAAAGGGGCCCAAATTCCTTTTAGGGGGGCATTTTTAGACATTTAGATCCCAGACTTCTTCTCACGCTCTAGGGCCCCTAAAATGCCAGGGCAGTATAAATACCCCACATGTGACCCCATTTTGGAAAGAAGACACCCCAAGGTATTCAATGAGGGGCATGGCGAGTTCATAGAAGATTTTTTTTTTGGGCACAAGTTATGGAAATTATTATATTATTTTTTTTTTCTCACAAAGTCTCCCTTTCAGCTAACTTGGGACAAAAAGTTCAATCTTCCATGGACTCAATATTCCCCTCAGTGAATACTTTGCGGTGTCTTCTTTCTGAAATGGAATGTGGGGTATTTATACTGCCCTGGCGTTTTATTTTTTGTGAGAAGAAGTCTGGAATATAAATGTCTAAAAAATTTTATGCATTAGGATTCCGTGAGGGGTATGGTGAGTACATGTGAGATTTTATTTTTTGACACAAGTTAGTGGAATATGAGACTTTGTAAGAAAAAAACTAAACAACCCAAAAAACTATTTCCGCTAACTTGTGCCAAAAAAATGTCTAAATGAAGCCTTACAGGGGGGTGATCAATGACAGGGGGGTGATCAGGGAGTCTATATGGGGTGATCACCACCCTGTCATTGATCACCCCCCTGTAAGGTATCATTCAGATGTCCGTATGTGTTTTGCGGATCCGATCCATGGATCCGTGGGTCCATAAAACACATACGGACGTCTGAATGGAGCCTTACAGGGGGTTGATCAATGACAGGGGGGTGATCAATGACAGGGGTTGATCAATGACAGGGGGGTGATCAATGACAGGGGTTGATTAATGACAGGGGGGTGATCAGGGAGTCTATATGGGGTGATTAGGGGTTAATTAGGGATTAATAAGTGACCGGGGGGTGTAGTTTAGTATGGTGATTCGTGCTACTTATTACTGAGCTGCCTGTGTCCTCTGGTGGTTGATCCAAGCAAAAGGGACAACCAGAGTACCAGGTAGCAGGTATATTAAACGCTGTTATCAAAACAGTGTCTAATATACCTGTTAGGGGTTGAAAAAAATCGCATCTACAGCCTGCGAGCGAACGATCGCCGCTTGGCAGGCTGTAAATCCACTCGCTTACCTGCCGATCCTGTGAACGCGCGCGTTCACAGGAAGTCTCGCGTCTCGCGAGATGACGCACCAATGCATCACTCTGCCTGAGACAGCCTCCTCCGGACCGCGATCCTGCGTTAGGCGGTCCGGAGGCGGTTAAAGACTATGTTTGGTGGCAAATTTGGTGGCAAATTATTGCTGATGGGCTCCTTATCTCTGCCCTCTGAAATTATAAACACTCATAGCTCAGTTCTTGCTCAGAAGAATGTGGCTTAAATAAGTGTTTATGACCTCTCAGTAGTTTTGAGATAAGGTTTATTAGATGACTAGCACTAAGTAGAAGTGAAAGTAATGTACCAGTCACACAGCTAGAAAAACAGTTAACCATTTCTGACAGAACAGATCAAAATTTTTAATAAACGGCAATTTAAAAAAATTCTTTAAGGCCAAAAATGAGTAACGTGCAATTATAAAAATAAATTGCTTCCGAAGGTGTACATAGTCTTTAAACATAAAAGTGAAAATGAAAGCTATGCTGATCACTGTAGTTCTGGCTTCTAAATCCTCTGGCAATTTTTATAATTTAGGTGCATCTCCTAAGTTCTTTCTCCAGCACATTAGACTTTTTCCCACCATCCAAACCTTTAGTAGCAAACTAAAATCCAACTTCTTCAAGAAACTGATAAATCCATTACAAAACTATATAAACATCTTCTACCCTCATGTAGGTTTAACAGAAGAACCAGTCATCTCAGATTTTGGAACATTGATTGTTGGTGTAAATAAGACTTTGACCTGCGCTCCTCCAAGAAATTGCCCTGAGAAATCTTTAGCTTTCCTGTGGAAGAAGAGTAATGTGGCTGGAATCTGGACGAATTTATCTAGAATTACCTTTACCCCATCTATAGAAGATGACCAGGAAACCATCACATGTGAGATTACAAACTCCTGGGGGAACACAACTCAAAAACTCATTCATCTTAATGTTGACCGTAAGTACAATACATATTAGTTATTCACATTTTTCAATTCCCCAGCATTGCTTCGTAAGCTTCCACAAGTTTTTCACACCAAGCAATGGAGACTATTATTCAAGCTCATATCGTTTGTCATGTGGTAAATTAAACGTATAGTGAAACATAGAAAAAATTACTTGTAAGAATTAAAGTAGTCATACTTACCTTATTGATCTGTTGCTTCTGCTCAGCTCTTCCCCACTCCCCCATTGGTTTCATCTTCCTAGCATTTCTTGACCCAGGAAATGTGATCACTAAGCCAAATACTTCTGCACAATGGTAACTCATTTTATCCAGGGACTGGCTTAGTGGTCACATTTTTATGTTGAGTAGGACCAGGAAGTAGATTACCAGTGGGGGAAACAGAAAGAGTCTGGATGACAGTAGCCAGGGATCAATGAGGTGACTGTGGCTTCATCTTTTTCTCCCATAATCATCCAGACTATCCCTTTACCACCTACAACTAGAGTTGAGCGAACACCGGGATGTTCGGGTTCGAGAAGTTCGGCCGAACTTCCCGGAAATGTTCGGGTTCGGGATCCGAACCCGACACGAACTTCGTCCCGAACCCGAACCCCATTGAAATCAATGGGGACCTGAACTTTTCGGCACTAAAAAGGCTGTAAATCAGCCGAGGAAAGGGCTAGAGGGCTGCAAAAAGCAGCAAAATGTAGTTAAATCCCCTGCAAACAAATGTGGATAGGGAAATGAATAATAAAAAAAATTAACCAATATCAGTTGTAGAGAGGTCCCATAGCAGAGAACCAGGCTTCATGTCACCCACCACTGGAACAGGCCACTGTCAGATATTTAGACCCCGGCACCCAGACAGAGGAGAGACGTCCCATTGCAGAGAATCAGGCTTCATGTCATAGCAGAGAATCAGGCTTCACGTCACCCACCACTGGAACAGGCCATTGTTAGATATTTTGGCCCTGGCACCCAGACAGAGGAGAGAGGTCCCATAGAAGAGAATCAGGCTTCATGTCATAGCACAGAATCAGGCTTTATGTCTTAGCAGAGAATCAGGCTTCATGTCATAGCAGAGAATCAGGCTTCATGTCATAGCAGAGAATCAGGCTTCACGTCACCCACCACTGGAAAAGGCCATTGTCAGATATTTAGGCCCCGGCACCCAGACAGAGGAGAGAGGTCCCATAGCAGAGAATCAGGCTTCATGTCATAGCAGAGAATCAGGCTTCATGTCATAGCAGAGAATCAGGCATCATGTCAGCAGAGAATCAGAATTTACGTCATCCAAAACTGGAACAGTCCATTGTCAGATAATCAGGCCCCAGCACCCAGACAGAGGAGAGAGGTCCCATAGCAGAGAATCAGGCTTCATGTCATAGCAGAGAATCAGGCTTCACGTCAGCCAAAACTGGAACAGTCCATTGTCAGATATTTAGGCCCCAGCACCCAGACAGAGGAGAGAGGTCCCATAGCAGAGAATCAGGCTTCATGTCATAGCAGAGAATAAGGCTTCACGTCAGCCAAAACTGGAACAGTCCATTGTCAGATATTTAGGCCCCGGCACCCAGACAGAGGAGAGAGGTCCCATAGCAGAGAATCAGGCTTTATGTCATAGCAGAGAATCAGGCTTCACGTCAGCCAAAACTGGAACAGTCCATTGTCAGATATTTAGGCCCCGGCACCCAGACAGAGGAGAGAGGTCCCATAGCAGAGATTCAGGCTTCATGTCATAACAGAGAATCAGGCTTTACGTCAGCCAAAACTGGACCAGTCCATTGTCAGATATTTAGGCCCCGGCACCCAGACAGAGGAGAGAGGTCCCATAGCAGAGATTCAGGCTTCATGTCATAGCAGAGAATCAGGCTTCACGTCAGCCAAAACTGGACCAGTCCATTGTCAGATATTTAGGCCCCGGCACCCAGACAGAGGAGAGAGGTCCCATAGCAGAGAATCAGGCTTTATGTCATAGCAGAGAATCAGGCTTCACGTCACCCAAAACTGGAACAGTCCATTGTCAGATATTTAGGCCCCGGCACCTAGACAGAGGAGAAAGGTCCCATAGCAGAGATTCAGGCTTCATGTCATAGCAGAGAGTCATGCTTAACGTCACCCAACACTGGAACAGGCCACTGTCAGATATTTTTAGGCCCCGGCACCCAGACTGAGGAGAGGTTCATTCAACTTTGGATTGCCCCGCAATATAATGGTAAAATGAAAATAAAAATAGGATTTAATGAGGAAGTGCCCTGGAGTACAATAATATATGGTTAAGGAGAGGTAGTTAATGTCTAATCTGCACAAGGGATGGACAGGTCCTATGGTATCCATGCTTGGTTCATTTTTATGAACGTCAGCTTGTCCACATTGGCTGTAGACAGGCGCCTGCGTTTGTCTGTAATGACGCCCCCTGCCATGCTGAATACACGTTCAGACAAAACGCTGGCCGCCGGGCAGGCCAGCACCTCCAAGGCATAAAAGGCTATCTCTGGCCATGTGGACAATTTAGAGACCCAGAAGTTGAATGGGGCCAAACCATCAGTCAGTACATGGAGGGGTGTGCACACGTACTGTTCCACCATGTTAGTGAAATGTTGCCTCCTGCTAACACGTTTTGTATCAGGTGGTGGTGCAGTTAGCTGTGGCGTGTTGACAAAACTTTTCCACATCTCTGCCATGCTAACCCTGCCCTCAGAGGAGCTGACCGTGACACAACTGTGTTGGCGACCTCTTGCTCCTCCTCTGCCTTCGCCTTGGGCTTCCACTTGTTCCCCTGTGACAATTGGGAATGCTCTCTGTAGCGCGTCTACCAATGTGTTCTTGTACTCGCGCATCTTCCTATCACGCTCCAGTGCAGGAAGTAAGGTGGGCACATTGTCTTTGTACCGGATATCCAGCAGGGTGGCAACCCAGTAGTCCGCACACGTTAAAATGTGGGCAACTCTGCTGTCGTTGCGCAGGCACTGCAGCATGTAGTCGCTCATGTGTGCCAGGCTGCCCAGAGGTAAGGACAAGCTGTCCTCTGTGGGAGGCGTATCGTCATCATCCTGCGTTTCCCCCCAGCCACGCACCAGTGATGGGCCCGAGCTGCGTTGGGTGCCACCCCGCTGTGAACATGCTTCATCCTCATCCTCCTCCACCTCGTCCTCGTCGTCTTCCAGTAGTGGGCCCTGGCTGGCCACATTTGTACCTGGCCTCTGCTGTTGCAAAAAACCTCTCTCTGAGTCACTTCGAAGAAACTGGCCTGAAAGTGCTAAAAATGACCCCTCTTCCTCCTCCTCCTCCTCTTCCATCATCTCCCTAAGTGTTTTCTCAATGCTTATAACGGTGTCATCGCCACTGGCCATGTTGGTGGAGTACTCGAAGCAGCACAACAGGGCACACAGGTCTCGTATGGAGGCCAAGTCATTGGTGGTAAAGTGGCTCTGTTCTGCAGTGCGACTGACCTGTGCGTGCTGCAGCTGAAACTCCACTATGGCCTGCTGCTGCTCGCACAGTCTGTCCAGCATGTGCAAGGTGGAGTTCCATCTGGTGGGCACGTCGCATATGAGGCGGTGAGCGGGAAGGCCGAAGTTACGCTGTAGCGCAGACAGTGCACACTTGATTGTATTGGATACTTGGTTGTGCAGGGAAGGCACGGCTCTTTTGGAGAAGTAGTGGCGGCTGGGAACAACATACTGTGGGACAGCAAGCGACATGAGCTGTTTGAAGCTGTCTGTGTCCACCTATCACGATCGGCGTAACTGTCACATACGTGACACGGAGGGAGGAAAAGAGGGAGGCCCTGCCCTAGTGAGAGGGAAGGTGGTGACTCCTGACTCACCTTGCGGCTGGCGCCTGGCTGCCCTGTCGTCCCTAGACGGGTTCCTCACCCGTACGCCGATCACGTGCCTAAAACCCTGTCTTTACCCTAGGATGAGCCCTAGATAGTGAACAGGGCGGTGGGAACACTAGTCCGCACCACTAGCTCTAAAGGAAAACACCAAGGGGAGGACAGACAATACAAACTAAACATAAAATCCCAGGTGGGCAAAACCAGGAGACAACAAAAGCCCAACAGGGATCCGGAGGGTAGCACTCTGGAACAACAACCAGATTCTCAGCTCCAGTGGGTCAGCATAGATGTCCAGGCAGGAAGCTCTATAACTGGCAACAAGAGAAGTGTGAGAGGAGAATATAAGGAGTTTGGGAGTGGCAGACAAGAAACAGCTGAGGAGGAGAAGCTACGGATCCCTGAGTGAGACAAAAAGGATAGCAAGGCAAACACAGAAAACAAACACTAAGAAACACTGTGATCTTTGGACATAGAGCGCGCAGCCACCCGCTGCGACTTCCTGACCCCGGGTATAACGGAGTCCGACGTGGCTCTTGACACCCTCGTGACAGTACCCCCCCTTTCACGAGGGGCCTCCGGACACTCAGGACCAGGTCTCTCCGGATGAGAGACATGGAAATCCTGAATCAACCTATTGGCGTTTACCTCTGACGCTGGAACCCACATTCTTTCCTCGGGACCGTAACCCCTCCAATGCACCAGATACTGAAGAGAGCGGCGGACCCGACGAGAATCAACAATTCTGGATATTTGAAACTCCAGATTACCATCCACAACAACAGGAGGAGGTGGCAGCGGTGATGGTTCTAGAGGTGGAACATACTTCTTGAGCAACGACTTATGGAAGACGTTATGGATCTTAAAAGTCTGAGGTAGCTAAAGGAGGAGAATATAAGGAGTTTGGGAGTGGCAGACAAGAAACAGCTGAGGAGGAGAAGCTACGGATCCCTGAGTGAGACAAAAAGGATAGCAAGGCAAACACAGAAAACAAACACTAAGAAACACCGTGATCTTTAGACATATAGCGCGCAGCCACTCGCTGCGACTTCCTGACCCCGGGTATAACGGAGTCAGACGTGGCTCTTGACACCCTCGTGACACCACCAGCCTGAATGACAGCATTTCATAGACCAGTAGTTTAGAAATGCTGGCATTCAGGGCCAGGGATCGAGGGTGGCTAGGTGGGAATTTACGCTTTCTCTCAAATGTTTGTGAGATGGAGAGCTGAACGCTGCCGTGTGACATGGTTGAGATGCTTGGTGACGGAGGTGGTGGTGTTGGTGGTACATCCCCTGTTTGCTGGGCGGCAGGTGCCAACGTTCCTCCAGAGGCGGAGGAAGAGGCCGAGGAGGCAGCAGCAGAAGAGGCCGAGGCGGCAGCAGCAGAAGAGGTAGCAGGGGGAGCCTGAGTGACTTCCTTGTTTTTAAGGTGTTTACTCCACTGCAGTTCATGCTTTGCATGCAGGTGCCTGGTCATGCAGGTTGTGCTAAGGTTCAGAACGTTAATGCCTCGCTTCAGGCTCTGATGGCACAGCGTGCAAACCACTCGGGTCTTGTCGTCAGCACATTGTTTGAAGAAGTGCCATGCCAGGGAACTCATTGAAGCTGCCTTTGGGGTGCTCGGTCCCAGATGGCAGAAGTCAGTAGCAGGCGGAGTCTCTTGGCGGCGGGTGTTCTGCTTTTGCCCACTGCTCCCTCTTTTGCTACGCTGTTGGCTCGGTCTCACCACTGCCTCTTCCTCCGAACTCTGAAAGTCAGTGGCACGACCTTCATTCCATGTGGGGTCTAGGACCTCATCGTCCCCTGCATCGTCTTCCACCCAGTCTTCCTCCCTGACCTCCTGTTCAGTCTGCACACTGCAGAAAGACGCAGCAGTTGGCACCTGTGTTTCATCATTATCAGAGACGTGCTGAGGTTGTATTCCCATGTGCTCATCATCAGGAAACATAAGTGGTTGTGCGTCAGTGCATTCTATGTCTTCCACCGCTGGGGAAGGGATAGGTGGATGCCCTTGGGAAACCCTGCCAGCAGAGTCTTCAAACAGCATAAGAGACTGCTGCATAACTTGAGGCTCAGACAGTTTCCCTGGTATGCATGGGGGTGATGTGACAGACTGATGGGCTTGGTTTTCAGGTGCCATCTGTGAGCTTTCTGCAGAAGACTGGGTGGGAGATAATGTGAACGTGCTGGATCCACTGTCTGCCACCCAATTGACTAATGCCTGTACCTGCTCAGACCTTGCCATCCTTAGAACGGCATTGGGCCCCACCAAATATCGCTGTAAATTCTGGCGGCTACTGGGACCTGAGGTAGTTGGTACACTAGGACGTGTGGCTGTGGCAGAACGGCCACGTCCTCTCCCAGCACCAGAGGGTCCATTAACACCACCACGACCATGTCCTCATCCGCGTCCCTTACTAGATGTTTTCCTCATTGTTACCGTTCACCACAATAAGAAAAAAAAATATTTGGGCCGAAGTATTGAATTCAAATTCAGGCCTTTTTTTACAGGCAGCTAACTAATTTTGGCCTGATACAGCAGAAACCACTGATTAGGGAATTGCTAATTTGGGAATTGAGTTTCAACCCAGAACAAAATATATCCTTTTCCAGACAGCAGACAGTATTACACTTGGCTAGCCACAGCTGAAACACCAGATTTAGGGTACTGCTATTTTGGCAATTGTATTTCACCCCTCAATAAAATAGCAAGCAGGGGGCGGAGCCTACGCTGAGAGCGGATGGTTGTGTGAAGTGTCGCTCTGCTACTCCATTTAGCCTTCACAGCCTTTAATCATAAGCAGACCAGGCCGAAAATGGTCAAGATCGGCGGACAAAAGAACACTGATCTCCCTGCTCCTATCAAAGCGGCGACTCAGCCCGGAGAAATGGACAAATTCATCAAAAAGGCTGCCGCTGTGTACGTGGCCAAAGAAACTAAAATGGCGCCCGGAACTCCGAAGGCCGCCGGCCACAAACAACATGCTGTCGTGGGTGCGGAAGGACGCAGAGAATCATCCCTTAGCCCGGATGCACTGCCGATATCCAGAGGATTCCTCAAAGAATCGCTCGCTGAAGCCCTAGAACCCCTCAGCTCTGAGTTGGCTGCAATTAGGGGCGACATCCGCCATGTCGGAGCCAGAGTGGAAACACTGGAAGAAAATCAGCAAAAAATCGCTGCGCATCAAAACGAGGTAGCCACGAACATGGCTGATCATGAAGCACAAATAAATCTCCTGTACACGGCGTTGGAGGATCAGGAGAATAGAGGACGAAGGAATAATCTTCGGTTTAGAGGTATTTCAGAATCCGTTGGCCCCGGTGATATTCCTGAAACCATAACGCAACTATGCCTCCAACTGCTGGGACCGGACACTGCGCATGAAATTACTATTGAAAGAGCGCATAGAGCTCTGAGGCCCAAACCGAATCCTAACGAACCCCCTCGTGACATCATATGCAAGTTTCTCTGTTTTCCGGTCAAAGAAGCGATTTTATCCTGCGCCAGGAACAACACTCCGCTGATGTGGGAAAATAAGGAAATCGAAATCTACCAAGACTTAGCGCAATCTACTCTCCGAAAGCGCAGAGCGCTTAAACCCCTCACGGACTGGCTGCGCTCCCAGAGGATTCCTTACCGTTGGTCTTTCCCCTTCGGCCTTTCATTCTCCCATAATGGCCGCCGCCTATCCATCGCTTCCCCCAAAGACCTGGGGAATGTCTATGCGCACCTCCAGATTCAGCCGCTCCCAATTGACAACTGGGGCACGTTCCAATCTGCAATCAACCCGCCTGCCTTACCTGTCTTTGCCCCATGGGTACCCCAAGAATGCAGAGGGGCCGAAGACCGAAAACCCCCACACCGAGGAGACTGCCACTTACCGATGACTGAGGTGGACTGTCAGCGTGAGTTATCAGGGCCTCTCAGAGACTCGACTCAGGAACGAATCCTGGGAGGTGACGGTATGCCTCATGGGTTGTTTGTTATGGACACTTACTTAAATCGCCCCTCACATGTCCGCTCATCATGATATAACCTAGTTAGTTTTATTTTTAGATTCATTACTTTCTGCATATTATCCACACTGTCTGGTCTTCTTTATCCTGTAGAAGGTTAGATGGAGGAAATTTAAAAGGAGTGACTCTCTTTCCCCCCCAGTGTTGGCAGAACCCTAGGACCCTGCCGTAATGTTATATTCCTACCACTGTGCGGTTAATACTGACACTCCTTTTTATTGTCTCCCTTTCCCCCTACCTATGTATTTCCATGGGAATATTTGTATTCTCTTTCAGTTTTCTGGTTTTAAGTTACATTTTATTTTTATGTTATGTAGATGTCCCTCATGCTGTGTCTATGCCTCAAATATCTCACAAAAGCAGTTATTTTCAATCACCCTGCCATTATATGGGTTTACAGCTTTGCAAACGGTGGAGGTTTCGGATCGGCAATGGTGCTACCCACAAACGGAAGCGATATGGCGGACCTTATAATAACTTCATTTAACGTCAAAGGATTTAATGCTCCGTCTAAAAGGTGCCAAATTTTCTCCTTACTAAAAAAGAGGAACACCTCTATTTTGTTTTTACAAGAAACTCATTTTAAATTTAATAGGTATCCAGACCTCTCCCGTTCCAGTTATCCTGAGTGGTACCATTGCGGATCGGGCTCCTCTTCCTCTAAAGGAGTCAGTATAGGGTTCAGCAAGCATACAACATTTCAATATGGTTCTCATATACAGGATGTGGAGGGGAGATATTTGTTGTTAAAGGGCACCATAGCTAACCAGCTGTATACCTTGATCAACATATATGCTCCAAATGTTAATCAGGCGTCCTGGTTCAAAGATATCTACCCTATTATAGAATCTTTCCAAGAAGGTATAGTTATAATGGGAGGAGACTTCAATGTCGCCATGAACCCCATCTTAGATTCCTCAACAAAAAAGTCAGTTCTATCACAGAAATCCCTACACTCTATTAATGATACTCTATATAATTTGGGCCTGGTGGACGTGTGGAGAGTGCTCAACCCCACTGAGAAGGACTACACATTCTTCTCCAATGCCCATGGTTCTTACCAAAGGTTGGACTACCTCTTTCTCTCCAAAAAACATCGCCAACTACGCCCCAAAGCCCACATAGACTCTATCCATCTATCTGACCACTCCCCGATTTTCCTCTCCATATCCTCCCTCCAAACATCACCCAAAGTAACTAACTGGAGACTTAATGAACAACTTATCTCCTCTAAAGAAAATAAAGACATTATCCAGAAAGCTATTACTGAGTTCTTCTCCTTAAATGCCCTTCCAGGTACCTCCCCACACGTCCTTTGGGATACCCATAAAGCTTACGTAAGGGGGCAACTCATTAGCCTGGGATCCCATCTTAAAAAGCTGAGAAAGGCCAGAATAGACAACCTTCTAAAGGAAATAAAAGATCTTGAACGAGCCCACAAAAAATCCCTCTCTGACCCCCTTTTCTCTAGACTCAATGACCTCCGCTCCGAACTTAAAAACCACCTGAATGCCATGTCAGCCAAATTTTACCTAAATTCCCAATTTAAATATTTTGCTCATGGTGATAAGGCGTCTAAATTTGTTATGAACAGAATAAAGAGAAGGAGAAACCACAACCACATTTGTAAAATCCTTAATAGCGATGGTGATTTGGCCTTAACTTCTAAAGATATTGCTTCTCAATTCCAAGCCTTCTATCAAGCCCTATACAATATACCCCAACATACTCACGCGGCCAACCCAGCTTCCAATATAGAATCCATAAATAGCTTTCTTGAGGGAATATCACTCCCTAAACTCCTCCCCTCCCATATACAGACGCTAGAATCCCCCTTTTCTTTAGAAGAATTGAAGAACGCCATTAAACAAATGCCAATAAACAAAGCCCCAGGTCCTGACGGCCTCTCAGCCCTTTACTATACCACATTTGGGGAATCCATCTCCCCCTATCTCCTGTCTATATGCAATCAATCACTTAAAGGCACGCCACTTACCTTAGACATGACAAGGGCTCTTATCACCATCATACCCAAAGAGGGTAAAGACCCCTCACACTGTGCTAGTTACCGCCCCATTTCCCTACTAAACCTTGATTTAAAAATTTTGGCCAAAATGCTAGCTAACCGACTCTCCCCAATTCTCCCGTCACTGATACATGGCGACCAGACAGGTTTCGTGATCGGCAGGGAGGGAAAAGACAATTCAGTTAGAATCCTCAACGCCATTCATTACTCCACTAGAATTTCTTGTCCTTTAGTTCTCCTCAGCACCGATGCCGAAAAGGCTTTTGATAGAATCAGCTGGGATTTCCTACGCCTCACTCTGCTTAAATTCGGCCTACCAACACCTTTTATTGAGGCAGTTTTTTCTATGTATACTAATGCCTCGGCATCGGTGCTGGTGAATTAAACCTCCCCCCCCCCCTTCCCCATAAGAAATGGTACACGCCAGGGGTGCCCACTCTCCCCCTTAGTTTTTGTTTTAACAATGGAACCCCTCCTTCAATCTTTCCGCCAAAATGATAAAATTAAAGGTATTAAACTAGGTACCCATGAACACAAGGTTGCAGCATTTGCTGATGACCTTTTAATTCTTACATCCAACCCTAAGGTTTCCTTACCTTTAATATATGACACTCTTGAAAAGATTAGCCCATTATCCAACCTCAAGATCAATATGAAGAAATCCCATATATTAAGTCTGGGTTTGAGTGCTCAAACCAAAACAGCCCTTGCAGCACAGTCTCCATTCAATTGGGACACCCCCTACATAACGTATTTGGGAGTTAAGATAGGAGTCGATCTCACCAAATTATTCCAACTCAATTACATTCCTCTTTTACAAAATATGCAAACTCAACTGAACAATCTTCACCTTCAAACTTTCTCCTGGTTCGGTCGAAAGAACTTATTCACCTCACTGATCCTCCCTAAACTGACCTACCTGCTACAGGTCCTACCGCTCCCTATTCCAGATTCCTTCTTCCAATCTCTTAATAAAGAGATTAGATCTTTTATATGGAGTCGGAAGAAAGCCCGCATAAGACTCCCCATCCTACAAAGCCCGAAAACCTTTGGAGGCATTAACCTCCCGAACCCTCCGCTATACAACACCGCTATCCTGCTGGCCAGGGTATTGGACTGGTTCAGAGAACCCCCCCACAAATCCTGGACTAGTATGGAATCTGCCCTTAATAACACCTCTTTTAGGACTCTTCTAATTCTTTCTCCAACAGAACGAGTTAACCGCAAGAATGGTAGCCCGGTTGTACAAGCGACCTTAGAGGCCTGGGACAAATTTCAAAACTCAGCCAATGGTATCCCTCTACCTTCCCCACTTATCAAGGTGACAGATCTGATTAACCTAGCCTCACCAGACTTAAGACAAAGCCTCCCGACATCTGTCAGGAATTCAGAAATTGGGGTTATCTCCCTCTTCGAGGAAAATGGCAAAATAATCCAAAAAGAACTTCTAGCTTCTATTTTTCCCGAGATAAAGTCGTTCCCCTCCCTATACTCTTTCATACACTCTAGTCTTACGAAATTTATCCCCTATCAAGCCCTTTTGAGGCCCCTGACCTGGTTTGAAAGCCTTATTACTCAGACTCCTACCCCAAGGAAAATCATTTCCCAGCTCTATAGAAGACTAAATACCCCTATATGCCCTCCTAAATTAGCCTTCATTGGCGCCTGGGAGAAAGATCTAGGGACTTCGTTCTCCCCAACTGACTTACTGAAACTTTTTAAAGAACCTCATAAATCCTCCAGATGTGTCAGAATACAAGAAAACGGCTATAAAATACTCTCCAGGTGGTATAAAACACCAGATATTACTTGCAGATATAATGAAAACGGTTCTGACACATGCTGGAGGTGTGGAAATGAAGGTGGCAAATTCTTCCACATTTGGTGGTCTTGTCCACCTCTGCTTAAATGGTGGTCTGAGATTTTCAATCAATGTAATAACATCTGCAAGTCTAAAATCCCGGCCTCTCCCCAGCTCGCTCTATTAGGCCTCTCTCCTCCCTCCACACACATTACTGGTACATTGCTGTTCAAAAAACTGATTTCCGCAGCTCGCCTCCTAATCCCCAGACATTGGCTGTCGCCTGATCTCCCCTCATTAGATCATTGGATCAATAAGGTGGATGCCATTTATAGATTTGAGGACCTGGCTGCCTGGGAGAATCGTTCCCATGGTAGCTTTTCTGCCCTATGGAAACCTTGGGAGACCTATAGGCACTTTAATACTGCCACCTGAGTCTCTTCCGGTTTACTTCTCTATGGCAAGTAATGAGGTACGAATATCCATGCTAACCTTGTGTGACTACATAGGACATCTACTATGTTTGATTTTGTTGGAATAACGGTAGCCAAGTACTGTGATATTGCATACTCTGTATCCTGATGATTGATGTGTAATTACTTGTACTACTGTTTTATTACTTAATAAAACGTTAAAAAAAAAAAAAAAAAAAAAAAAAAGAATAGCAAGCACAGCCAAGCCCCTCCTATACACTACGTGCAGAATTATTAGGCAAATTAGTATTTTGACCACATCATCCTCTTTATGCATGTTGTCTTACTCCAAGCTGTATAGGCTCGAAAGCCTACTACCAATTAAGCATATTAGGTGATGTGCATCTCTGTAATGAGAAGGGGTGTGGTCTAATGACATCAACACCCTATATCAGGTGTGCATAATTATTAGGCAACTTCCTTTCCTTTGGCAAAATGGGTCAAAAGAAGGACTTGACAGGCTCAGAAAAGTCAAAAATAGTGAGATATCTTGCAGAGGGATGCAGCACTCTTAAAATTGCAAAGCTTCTGAAGCGTGATCATCGAACAATCAAGCGTTTCATTCAAAATAGTCAACAGGGTCGCAAGAAGTGTGTGGAAAAACCAAGGCGCAAAATAACTGCCCATGAACTGAGAAAAGTCAAGCGTGCAGCTGCCAAGATGCCACTTGCCACCAGTTTGGCCATATTTCAGAGCTGCAACATCACTGGAGTGCCCAAAAGCACAAGGTGTGCAATACTCAGAGACATGGCCAAGGTAAGAAAGGCTGAAAGACGACCACCACTGAACAAGACACACAAGCTGAAACGTTAAGACTGGGCCAAGAAATATCTCAAGACTGATTTTTCTAAGGTTTTATGGACTGATGAAATGAGAGTGAGTCTTGATGGGCCAGATGGCTGGATTGGTAAAGGGCAGAGAGCTCCAGTCCGACTCAGACGCCAGCAAGGTGGAGGTGGAGTACTGGTTTGGGCTGGTATCATCAAAGATGAGCTTGTGTGGCCTTTTTGGGTTGAGGATGGAGTCAAGCTCAACTCCCAGTCCTACTGCCAGTTTCTGGAAGACACCTTCTTCAAGCAGTGGTACGGGAAGAAGTCTGCAAGGTAAGAAAAACATGATTTTCATGCAGGACAATGCTCCATCACACGCGTCCAAGTACTCCACAACGTGGCTGGCAAGAAAGGGTATAAAAGAAGAAAATCTAATGACATGGCCTCCTTGTTCACCTGATCTGAACCCCATTGAGAACCTGTGGTCCATCATCAAATGTGAGATTTACAAGGAGGGAAAACAGTACACCTCTCTGAACAGTGTCTGGGAGGCTGTGGTTGCTGCTGCACGCAATGTTGATGGTGAACAGATCAAAACACTGACAGAATCCATGGATGGCAGGCTTTTGAGTGTCCTTGCAAAGAAAGGTGGCTATTTTGGTCACTGATTTGTTTTTGTTTTGTTTTTGAATGTCAGAAATGTATATTTGTGAATGTTGAGATGTTATATTGGTTTCACTGGTAAAAATAAATAATTGAAATGGGTATATATTTGTTTTTTGTTAAGTTGCCTAATAATTATGCACAGTAATAGTCACCTGCACACACAGATATTCCCCTAAAATAGCTAAAACTAAAAACAAACTAAAAACTACTTCCAAAAATATTCAGCTTTGATATTAATGAGTTTTTTGGGTTCATTGAGAACATGGTTGTTGTTCAATAATAAAATTAATCCTCAAAAATACAACTTGCCTAATAATTCTGCACTCCCTGTATATGTAGGATATAGCAAAAAAATAACCACACTATTGATGGTTAAATGGACTTGGTGGCAGCTTGTGCTGGCGCACCACAAGACACAAAATGGCCGCCGATCACCCCAGAAAAAAGTGACTGACAAACGGTCTGGGCAGCCTAAAAACAATGAGAAATTAAATAGCAGAGGTTGAATGATACACAGCTGTAGATCGATCACTGAAATAAGTGTTTTTGAAGGGTAAATCACTGCCTAATCTCGCCCTAACAGCAGCAGCTGCATCCTCTCCCTACACTGATCAGAGCAGAGTGACGGGCGGCGCTACGTGACTCCAGATTAAATAGAGGCTGGGTCACATGCTGCACTGGCCAATCACAGCCATGCCAATAGTAGTCATGGCTGTGATGGCCTCTTGGGGCAAGTAGTATGACGCTTGTTGATTGGCTGCTTTGCAGCCTTTCAAAAAGTGCCAAGAAAGCGTCGAACACCGAACCCAAACCCGGACTATTATGTAAATGTTCGGGTTTGGGTCTGTGTCACGAACACCCAAAATTTTTTCCCTATCTGTTCCTCCCTAGATCTCAGCCCAGAGACACCTCTTATTGTAGGGGTTCCCTGTCCTGTACCTTGTCTGTATATCCCTGTAGAGCCCTATTTTAGCACTGGGGCACAAAGTAAAATCAACATAATGAATAATGCTGAATATATAATAGGTATACCACTAGATGAAAAAAAACAATAAATATTGGTAAATTTGGAAATCAAAACAAAAATCCTGACACAGCGTTTCCCCAGTCGATAAGTATTAAGACCGGTTTGTCAGGGGACCATATATACTTACCTTCAGTTTCACGATGGAGACTGTCACTCACTGTCCCTCAATCAGGACCCTCTGGGAGACTTGAGCCAAAGTGCAGGCTTTTGGGATGTCAGGATATACAGACAAGGTACGAGGACAGTGAACCCCTACCATTAAGTGGTGCTCCTGGGCTGAGATCTAGGGAGGGACGCATAGGGAAAAATAGGTATTCATCAGTTGTTCCATTTGTTTCCCATGCTTCGTCTTTCTGAAGTGTTTATCAGTAAACATCCTCACTACGTCCGTCTCTGCAAAGAGTCCCCTGCAATTTATGGGCTTTTTCATCAAACCGTGAGTAATCCCAGAATAAAAATATCATTAAAAGTTATATTTTATTAAATGGGAAGGTGTTCTAGCTTTACTTACTACTTCTGCAGCATCTTATCTCAAGGCTAGCATTCTTCAGCAACCTCATATGAAAGACAGAAAGAACAGAATCTGTCTGGAGGCCATTTCCATTTAATCTAATTAAAAAAATAAACAATACTACCAGTAATACCTAATTATAGGTATATGTGTATCCTTCATTTACTGAGTTCAGTACTCTATGTAGTGCTACTTAGATCTATGTGTATTTTCTCGTGCTTGAAGCCGTGCCAGGAAGCCGTGTCCCGCTGTCTACCATCATACACACCAGCCACCAGCTGCAGGGCCATATATTCACCAGGCAACAGAGACACAGTACCTTCCATGGTACACAGACAGACAAACAGACACGACACTCCCTGAGGACCACAACTGGACTCAACACTTGACAGTCCTTCCTCTCAGGGGAGACACACAATCAATGAGCTTAACCAGCTTAACCACTCAATCATAAACAAGACAAAAACAACCAACACCTTCCCCTTTTTACCACCAACCAGAGCTCACCCCTGTGCAGAATATTTATTTTTTCCCTGGCTACCACATCTGGTCTGCCAGCCCGGGACTAACCCACTGCCACTGCAGACAGATAATATTGAAGCCCCAGGTGAATACTCTTGCTCTGCTTAGTCGTTAAACGTGAAGGTGCCTGATAGTGATGAGCAGGAGTTACCATATTCGATTTCGCAATATTTCGCGAATATTCGATTGAATATTCGTCTTATATTCGTCGAAATCGAATATTCGTCATTTTTCTATTTATCGCGAATAATATATGATTCAATTATTCGCATATTGCGATTTTTCTTTTGACAGTATAAGGCAACGTTCCTATGACTATGGCTAGGCTAATATGTGTATTTTACGAATATTCATAACATTGCTCTAACTTCGTCTTTTAGAATATTACGAATATTCGTAAAATACACATATAGACTGTAATTTAGCTAATATAGTGCTATAATCTTTATTTTTTTTGTCTAATTTTTTTTGCCTCTTCTGACCTTCAGTTTTGGAAAATATATACACTATTAAAAAAAATTACTATAGCACTATGTTAGCTAAATTACAGTCTGAATGTGTATTTTACGAATTTTCGCAATATTGCTCTAACTTCGTCTTTTTGAATATTGCGAATATTCTAAAATACGAAGTTAGAGCAATATTACGAATATTCGTAAGATACACATATAGACTGTTATTTATGTGTACTGTTATTCGACTTTGGAATACTGCTCCCCGACAAGCTTCCCCGTAACCATGGGAACGCCTGTGCTATAGAATATACCATCGGATCTGAGCATTCGCGATCTCAGGTCCGATGGTATTTTCTAACCCACAGGCGTTCCCATGGTGACGGGGACGCTTGTCGGGGAGGAGTATGCGAACAACTGTACAGATATGAAAAAATAATGCCAAAATTCTAATTAACTAATATATTCACTATATTGCTGTGTATTCGTTTTTTAGAATATTGGTCATTTTATTTTCCATATGAAAACATGATTCCCCCCTGCTTAAGTTGCTTGTGGGCCAATGGCTTATTGACCCACAAGCAAGAAGCAGGGAGAAATCATATTTTCAGATGAAAAAAAAAATGAATATTCGATTTCGCGAATATATAGAACTATATTTGAAATATTCGCGAAATCTCGAAGTTACGATATTCGAGAAACAAATTCGCAATTCGAATATTCACGCTCAACACTACTGCCTGATACGAAACACAGACAGATTAGAAGTACCCACAGTAGAGCAAATCTTTTTTCTCTTTCAATCTATGGTTCAAAGGACTTGGGATTTTACATCAGCCGAGGCTGCTAGTCAAAAAATAACATCAACAGCTGAACAGATCACCGCAGCAAGGTGGAATACAGCGAGAGGCAGGCAAAATAACCAATTTTCTTACCTTTTTTAGCTGGGGCTGCAGTTCCAGACCTCAAGTGTCATCCACCATGCTCCGGGAACCCAAATCTTCGGCTAGTGACATTAGATTCTCCCAAGCCCCACATTGGGCACCAAATTGTTGAAGATTCCCTCAATCGGGGCTAATTATTGTTTGTTCTACTGCTCCAAATTGTTCTGATCCTAGGATTTTACATGAATGGAAGAACCCACGCTGACACAAGGCAAGGGTCAAAGCAGTTTCTCATTTATTAAAGGAAGTGAAGCAGTTTATAAGGACATGAGAAGGGGCACCCCCCCCCCCTGAGGCTCATGGCATTGTTTCATTGGCGAGAATATAATAATAAGAAAAGAGATAACACTTGGCATCTGCGCATTGTGCATTGTTTTACTAACTTTGGTATGCAAACTATGTAAACATCTAAGTGCAAGCGCCATATTGCAATGGCTTTACTCTAACAGCAGTACAGCATACGTCATATATGACACATCAGGAAGGAGGGTCCTCTTGGAACTTAAGTGAACAAGGCATTAACTTCGAATGGATGATAGGGGGGCCATCTTAATTAATCAAGAATGATATCCACATCTCTATCAGTCAATGCTTTGAAGCCATTTCATTTGGCCTAATGCTGTCCCTAATCTAGGTTCTACAATCTGTCCCATTGTACCGGTTGGTTGTTTCACCACTTTGGAGACAACCTATCCCTATTGGATAGACTCCCTCATAATGGACTTATACAATGGGAAGTCAGATTCTCACCTTTCCCTAATACAAAATATATGGGTCCGATGTTAAGTGGTGGCATCTCGATTATTGTGAACATAAAAACTATTATTACTAGGAAACTTTGGACAATACTCTCCATGGGTCACTGGACTGGAAGTATCAGGCTGTAACAGGTTTGTTCTTCCTTTTACACAACTTTTTCACAGCTCAGAAACCTAATTTTACCATCTCATTTGAAATCCATATTCTTTGAGTCAGGATCAGTAGTCACACAAGGGGGAACAACAGCACACAAGACTCAACACTTTCTTGCAATGACTGGCGTAGATCCAATTAGGCTTTCCTTTGAGCTTCACTGATGTGCTTGTGTTTAGCAACCCTTGGAATGGACCATCATAACAGGGTTTGAGGACTTTTCTAATGTGTGTTTTTACCACCACCCAATCTCCAGTGGGTGGGTTTCTAGTACTTTATCTGGTAGTTTATCAAGCAAAAACTCGAGTGAATTTTAGTCAAATGCTTGTGCAAACTGATCACATAATCTGTCAGACAACCATGTTGCCTCTGGAGCTGCTATGGAAAATACAATCCTGTCCTAGGGGCTGACCCAAAAAAGGCCTTATAGGGACTAAGGCCTGTCTTACAGTTAGGGGTATACCTTACTGAAAAGAGGGCTACCAGCAGGTGTTTATACAAGCCATTATAAATATGTAATGCTATTTGGGAATCTGTGTATAATAAAGTAATATTTCGGTATGTCAGTCATTTATAGTGACATGCAAAGGTTTGGGTACCCCTGGTCAAAATTCCTGTTACTGTGAACAGTTAAATCTTACTACTGTGTACGTCATGATGTGGTGTTAGTTACCGCATCATGACTTATACAGTACGTCATGAGATCAAAGTATCACTGCAAGAGCCCGGCATCTAAACGGGTGTTAGGGTCCATTCACACGTCCGCAAAATGGATCCGCATCCATTCCGCAATTTTGCGTAACGGGTGCAGACCCATTCATTTTCAATGGGGCTGGAATGTGCTGTCCGCATCCACATTTGCGGATCCGCACTTCCGCATCCGTGTTTCCGTAAAAAAATAGAACATGTCCTATTCTTGTCCGCAATTGCGGACAAGAACAGGCATATTTTATTAGTGCCGGCAATGTGCGGTCCGCAAAATACGGAATGCACATTGCCGCTTTCCGTGTTTTGCGGATCCGTGGCTCCCTGTATCCACAAAACACATTGCAGACGTGTGAATGGAGCCTTACAGAAAGCAGAACTGTCCAGGCACTTAGCAGGGGACCAATCACAGCAGTCCCTGCCTTTAGATCACTGTGATTAGTCAGTTAGATTTGACTGACCAGTCGTAGCATTCATCTGTTGTGTTTATAATGCCCTGACCCCTTCTCTCCATTCAGGATGATGAGCGGGACTCAAAGCCCTTTCCATAATCATCTGGGTGCCCCACCACCTCTTCCCCACCCCAACAATTATTCAGGATGGCCGGCAGAGCAGAGTGTCAGCTGTAACATACAGTTGACACTCTGCCATAACGGCCAACATTGGTGCGGGCATCGATGGCGGCCGTTTAACCCCTTCCATGCCGAGGTCCTGTTCTATAAAAAATATCACATAATCTACCCCCTAAGGTGAATGCCGTAAAAAAAAAAAAAACGGACAAAAAAGTCATTTTTTTGTTATCTTACATACAAAAAGTGTAATATAGTAAGGTAAAATAGTACCAATCAAACCGTCTCCTCATCCTGCAAAAAATGAGCCCCAACATAAGACCTCCCCAAAAAAATAGCTTTCAGAAAATGGAGACACGAAACATAATTTTTTTTTCAAAAATGCTTTATTATGTCAACTGAAACAAAAAAAATACGTATTAGGAATCTCCGCGTCCGTAACAACCTGCTCTATAAAAATAGCACATGATTTAACCTGTCAGGTGAACATCTTAAAAAATAAAAACTGTGCCAGAGCAGCCATTTTTGGTCAACTTGCCTCACAAACAGCATAAAATTAAGCAATCAAATATCATGTATCCCAAAATAGTACCAATAAGACTGTCACATTATCCTGTGGTTTCCAAAATGGGGTCACTTTTCGGGAGTTTCTACTGAAGGGTGCATCAGGGAGGCTTCAAATGTGGCATGGTGACTAAAATTCAAAAACCATATGGCACACCTTTCCTTCTGATCCCTGCTGTGCGACCATACAGGGGTTTTTGACCACATATGGGATGTATCTGTAAACTGCAGAATCAGGGTAATAGATATTGAGTTTAGTTTGGCTGTTAACCCTTGCTATGTTACAGAAATAAACTGAATAAAATTTAAAATCTGACAAAACTGTTACATTTAGAAATGTCATCTTCATTTTCCTGAAACACCTGAAAACAAAGTTTGTTAAATCAGTTTTGAATAACTTCAGGGTGTAGTTTCTAAAATGGGGTAATTTATGGGTGGTTTCTACTATGTTAGCCCAACAAAGTGACTTCATAACTGAACTGGTCCTTAAAAAAGTGGGTTAGCCTTCTGATGTCTTTAAAAATTAAATGGCATTTACAAAATTATGCAAACATAAAGTAGACATATGGGAAATGTAAAATACTGTATATTCCTGCGTATAAGGCTACTTTCACACCTGCGTTCAGGTGTCCGCTCGTGAGCTCCGTTTGAAGGGGCTCACAAGCGGCCCTGAACGCAGCCGTCTGGCCCTAATGCATTCTTAGTGGAGGCGGATCCACTGAGAATGCATCCGTCTGCCAGCGCTCAGCCTCCGCTCCGCTCAGTGAGCGGACACCTGAACGCTGCAAGCAGCGTTTGGGTGTCCGCCTGGCCGTGCGGAGGCAAGCGGATCCGTTCCGACTTACAATGTAAGTCAATGGGGACGGATCCGCTTGAAGATGACACCATATGGCTCAATCTTCAAGAGGATCCGTCCCCCATTGACTTTCAATGTAAAGTCTGAACGGATCCGCTCAGGCTACTTTCAGACTTAGAAAATTTTTCTAAGTTATAATGCAGACGGATCCGTTCTGAACGGAGCCACCGTCTGCATTAATATGAGCGGATCCGTTCAGAACGGATCCGATCGAACGCAGGTGTGAAAGTAGCCTAAGACTACTTTTTAAACACATGAAAATCTTCTCAAAAGTCGGGGGTCGTTTTATACGCCAGGTGTCGTCTCATATGCCAGTATACGGCGTGCTGAAACTTACTTCCTAGCCGGACTGGAGAAGCTGTCCTTCTCCAGCTTCAGGGACAGGCGCCCTCTTGCTGAGCCACCGTGTGCTGCATCCCGGCCAGCCGCTCCTGAAGCAGCCCCCTCTTCCTGCTCTCAGTGGTTTTCTCATGCCGGCAGTATCACATTGCGTACTACCGCTCAGATCGTCTTGAAGACAGGGAGGGCTGGGCAGGCACGGAAAGCTGACCCACCCAACCCAAGCAGGCTTTGTATGCAGTGTGCACAGAAAATACCGGTACATCGCTTGCTGTGATTGGCTGGTTGTTGTATACTGGGTTGGATTGGCGATTCTGAGGGAAGGCAGGGGGGGAGCAGGAGCATCTGCACTTCAGCCAATTCTAATGTTGGCGGATCTCTAATGAAGTTTGGTGTGCATCTTATCTGTGGTGAAAAAACAGAGTCTATCTGGGGAGCAGAAACATGTGGTGGTGAATACAGTATAGCACCGGTATCTATACATACAGTACAGCACCAGTATCTGCATCGGTTCATACAGTATAGCGCCAGTACATACAGTACAGTATACAAATGGCTAACAGTCAAGACCCCATCATGGCTCTACCAGCAAGAAGAAAGAAATATGAAGCCAGTTTCAAATTTAAAGTTGTAACCCTTGCCATGGAACATAATAACTGCGCTGCTGCAAGACAATATGGAGTAACAGAAAAGATGGTTTGCGACTGGAAAGAAAATTAAAAGCATTAAAGAGTATGCCAAGGGGTAAGTGTGCATTAAGGAGAGGCACCCCACATTGGCCAAAACTCGAAAAACATGTAGCAGACATGGTGAATGAGCATCGCCAAAACGGTTATGTAGTGACACAAAATAAAATACGTTTGTTTGCACTTCAGTGGCTAAATCTAACCCAGATCACAGCAACAGATTTAAGGCCACTGCATCCTGGTGTACTAGAGTCTTGGAAAGGCACAGTATGGTACTGAGGCCAAAGACGGAAATTGCACAACAATTACCTGCAGATCTTGATGCCAAAGTAAATGTTGTTGGAGGGGTAGTCTTATACGGCGAGTATACCCCAAACCCTATATTTCAACTGGAAAAGTTGGGGGTCGTCTTATACGCCCAGTCATCTTATACGCCGGAATATACGGTAATAACTATTTTGTGAGGTGTCACTATCTGTTTTAAGAGCAGAGAAATTAAAATTTTAAAAATGAATTACACATTTTTCCAAATTTGTTTTTTATAAATTTACCACTAACAGGAAGTACAATGTGTCACAAGAAAACTATCTCAGAATGGCTTGGATAAGTGAAAGCATTCCAAAGTTATTACCACATAAAGATTTCCAAAAATCAGCCTGGTCACGAATGTGCAAAATGGCCTGGTCATTAAGGGGTTAAGCAAGTTGAAGATGAAATGATCTCCAAAAGGCATAACATTAAAGAAGAAACACACTTTTCAAGATTTTGAGCAATATCAGTAGATTTTTTCTTTTTGTTTTGTTCAATTTTGAAGTGAAAAAAAGGGAAGGACTGCAAAAATATGGGAGCCCAAAGAAATTTGAGCACTCAGATAACTTTGAACGAGTTCTCCAACCTTAAATAGCCTATTAGAATTCAGGCTTGTTCATAATCATTATTAGGAAATGCTAAGTGATGCAAATTTCAAAGCTTTATAAATACTCAGAATCCTCTAACTTTGTCCCAAAAAACAACAGCCATGGGTTCTTCTAAGGCTACTTTCACACTAGTGGCAGCCTTCTCCATGTCATAGTTTTATTCCTGCCGCCTCCATTATAGTCAAGGCGGCACGGTGAACTAGCGGCAGCCTTCTCCGGCAGGCTGTTCCCCTGCCGGAACAGCCTGCCGGAGAAGGCCGCCGCCAGTGTGAAACTAGCCTAAACAGCTGCCTAACATTGTGAAAATGAAAATGACTGAGGCCCATAAAGCAGGAGAAGGCTCTTAGAAGATAGCAAAATGGTTTCAGGTTGCCATTTCCTCAATGGTTGTTATAAGCAACAGTGAAAGTCAGGAGAAGGTCTGGAAGGCCTAGAAAAAATTCAGAGACAGCTGCTTGTAGGATTGCTACAAAGGTCAATCAGAACCCCCATTTGCTTTGCAAAAGATCTTTAGGAGTTAGCAGACTCTGGAGCTGTGGTACATTGTTCTACTGTTCAGCCTGCCTAAATATGGCCTTCATGGAAGAGTTAGCAGTAGAAAACGTCTCCTGAGTCCTAACCACAAAATTTTGCATTAGAAAAAATCTAAACAACCCTGATGTATTTTAGAAACAAGTCCTATGGACCGATGAGGGTGAAATAAAACTCTTTGGCCACAATAAGCAAAGGTATGTTTAGAGAAAAAAGGGCCCAGAATTTCATGAAAAGAGCACCTCTCCAACCATTGAGCATGTGGGTGGATCAATCTTGCTTTGGGTTGTGTTGCACTCAATGGCACACCGAATATTTCCCGTGTAGAGGGAAGAATGGATTCAATGAAATTCCAGCAAATTCTGGAAGCAACCATAACACCAACTGTAAAAAAGTTGAAGATGAAAAGGGGCATGGCTTCTACAAATGGATAATGACCCTAAGCACACTTTAAAATCCACAATAGACGACCTCATGTAATGACCGGCGTCACGCACAGGGAGGGAAAAGGGAAAGCCCTGCCCAAGGGAGAGGGAAAGGTGGTGACCCCTGACTCACCTTGTGGCTGGCACCTGACTGCCCTGACATCCCTAGACGGGTTCCTCACCCGTGCGGCGATCACGTGCCTAAACCCTGGCTTTCCCTAAAATGAGCCTAGATAGTGAACGGGCCGGTGGGATCGCTAGTCCGCACCACTGACACTAAGAGGAAAAACACCAGGGAGAGGACAGACAATACAGACAAACACATAAACCCAGGTGGGCGACCACAGCAGACCACAAAGGTCCAACAGGGATCCGGAGGGAAACGTTCTGGACCAACAACCAGAGAACGCAGCAACACAGCTCCAGTGGGTCAGTATGGAAGTCCAGGCAGGAAGCTTTATATCTGGCAACCAGAGAAGTGTGAGAGGGGAATATAAGGAGGTTGGGAGTGCTGGACAAGGAACAGCTGAGGAGAAGGAGCTACGGATCCCTGAGTGAGCCAAAAAGGGTTGCAAAGCAAACCCAGAAAGCTACCATAAGGAAACAGCCCTATCTTACTACATAGAGCGCACAGTCAACCGCTGCGACTTCCTGACCCCGGGTATAACGGAGTCAGGCGTGGTTCTTGACACCCTCGTTACAGTACCCCCCTCTCTACGAGGGGCCTCCGGACACTCAGGACCAGGTCTCTCAGGATGAGAGGCATGAAAAGCCCGAACTAGCCTGTCGGCGTTTACCTCAGACGCAGGAACCCACATTCTTTCCTCGGGACCGTAACCTCTCCAATGCACCAGATATTGAAGAGAGCGGCGGACCCGACGAGAATTAACAATTTTGGATATCTGAAACTCTAGATTACCATCCACAACAACAGGAGGGGTGGCAGCGGTGACGGTTCTAGAGGTGGAACATATTTTTTGAGTAACATCTTATGAAAGACGTTATGGATTTTAAAGGTCTGAGGTAGCTCCAGGCGAAAAGCCACGGGGTTGATGATGGCTACAATTTTGTAAGGGCCAATGAACCTAGGACCCAGTTTCCAAGAGGGAACCTTTAATTTAATATTCCTAGTAGACAACCACACATAGTCATTCACTCCTAGGTCCGGACCTGGCGACCATCTCTTATCAGCCATGCATTTGTATTTACCTCCCATATTTTTCAAGTTAGCTTGCACCTTCTGCCATACCGATGAAAGAGATGACGAAAACCGTTCCTCTTCGGGAACCCCAGAAGACCCCCCTCTTTGAAAGTACAGAATTGGGGATGAAAACCATATGCACCAAGAAATGGTGACTTGCCAGTGGATTCCTGACGACGATTATTTATGGCAAACTCAGCTAACGGTAAATATGATGACCACAACTCTTGGTTTTCAGACACAAAACATCTTAGATATGTCTCAAGGTTTTGGTTGGTACGCTCAGTCTGTCCATTCGACTGAGGATGGAAAGCTGAGGAAAACGACAAGTGAACCCCCAAACGGGAACAAAAAGCTTTCCAAAATTTAGAAATAAACTGGGTACCCCGATCCGAAACAACATCGGAAGGGACCCCGTGAAGCTTCACGATTTCACTGATGAATACCTGAGCAAGAGTCTTAGCATTAGGTAGTGCGGGTAACGCAATAAAGTGTGCCATTTTGCTAAACCTGTCCACTACTACCAAAATAACTGTTTTACCCGCAGACAAAGGTAAGTCAGTGATAAAATCCATTGACAGATGTGTCCATGGTCTATTGGGAATGACGAGTGGTAATAGAGACCCTGCAGGACGTGTATGCGAAACTTTTGCGCGCGCACAGGTAGAACAAGAAGACAAAAAATCCAATACATCCTGACGCAACCTTGGCCACCAAAAACGACGAGACAATAGCTCCAAGGTTGCTTTTCTACCCGGGTGCCCAGCAAGTGCCGAATTATGATGTTCCTTTAATAATTTGAAACGCAGGTTCAACGGTGCAAACAATTTCTCTGAGGGGCAAGAGACCGGGGCGTCCCCCTGGGCCTCTAACACCTTCCCCTCCAAAGCAGAGTGTACAGCAGAGACAACCACTCCTCTTTGTAGAATGGGCACCGGATCACTCACATTACCCCCTCCAGGGAAACAACGAGATAGTGCATCAGCCTTGGTATTTTTTGCCCCAGGATGATAGGTAATAACAAAGTTAAACCTGGTAAAAAATAGCGACCACCTAGCTTGTCTAGGAGTGAGACGCTTAGCTGATTCGAGGTACAGAAGATTTTTGTGATCCGTAATCACCGTGACGGGGTGGACTGCCCCCTCTAAAAAGTGACGCCATTCTTCAAACGCTAATTTAATAGCTAATAGTGCAGCACGCCAGACCTGCAGGGTATAGCGACAGTGAGGTCACGGTATGGGCAATCGAGGGTTACTCACCTTTTGGAGGACCCTGGGCAGGCATGCAGCAGTGAATGAGAGGCAGACACTAGTTCCTCTGGGGCACACTCTGGGTGTAGAGACCTGGCCTGATGTTGGGTGAGGTGCCCTGGTTGTTGCAGGTGTTTAGAGTGCCTGAGGCAAGGTCCCTTTAAGTATCGTGACGCCAGTGCCTGTAATGGTGGCACACCGGTTGGTAAGAATAGTAATTGAGGTACACAGATTGTATGGTGAATCAAACGTTGCTTTACTTGGTAAACGGTAAACAGTCCAACTTTGTACAGTCTATTACAGAAGTTACAGATGAGGATGCAGTCCCTTGAACACAATGTCCCAAGCAGGCTTACTTCACAATGATGGCAGGTTTAAGTCATGCAAGATACTTGGAGGGCAAATGCTTTGCAGTGCAATGCTGCTCTATTCCCTCAGCTAGTCTAGCTGGCTGGATCCCAAGGCCCGGATGCCTAAATCCTGGCTTAAATCCTTGGTATAAATTCCTTCCTTTAGTATAGACCCTTGCTCTTCACTTTATAGTGTTCTGCCCATCAGGCTACTTAACTGTACTTGGTTGTGCTCTCCTCTCTTCTAGTAGGGAAACTGTGGGTTGCTCCCAGGAGGTGCTCTCCTACCACTAGGGTATCTCAACTGAGCTAAGCTTAGCCTCAGGAGCTTCAGGCTGATGAGGTAACTCCTCTAGTCCCCTGAAATACACTAACTCTCCCCTGTCTGGGCCTCCCTATATATATATATCTAGGGCTCTCTAGCTCCCTCTAACATCTGGGAGGCTAAACTGCACCCTGACAGGCCTGACACCCAGTTAACAGAGGGAAAAAACACAAATGCAATAAAACACATTAACCCCTTTTTGTGTAGTGCCCACCTTTACCTAGTGGGACACTACAATAGTTCCCTATTGGCAATATCGTAGTTCTTTTCTGCTGCAGATAGTTTTTTAGAAAAGAAAGCACAAGGACGCCATTTGCCAGGAGACGGACCCTGAGACAGCACCGCCCCCACTCCCACCTCTGATGCATCGACTTCAACAATAAAAGGCTGAGAGACATCAGGTTGGACTAGAACAGGTGCGAAGGTAAATCTCTCTTTTAGAGAAGAAAAAGCAACTTTAGCGGCGTCAGACCATTTAGAAAAATCAGTCCCCTTCCTAGTCATGTCAGTAAGGGGTTTTACAATAATTGAATAATTTTAAATGAATTTCCTATAGAAATTTGCGAAGCCCAAGAACCGTTGTAATGCTTTGAGGTTCTCAGGAAGATCCCAATCTAAAATTGCCTGGACCTTCCTAGGATCCATACGGAAACCTGAAGCAGATAAAAAATAACCTAGGAATTGTATCTCCTGAATGGCAAAGACACATTTTTCAATTTTAGCATAAAATGTATTCGTCCGTAGGACCTGCAGTACTTGTCTGACATGCTCCTCATGTGTTCTCAGATCAGACGAATAAATTAAAATATCATCTAGGTATATTACCACAAACCTGCCGATTAGATGACTAAAAATGTAATTTACGAAATGTTGAAAGGCGGCAGGAGCATTGGTCAGACCGAAAGGCATAACTAGATTTTCATAATGCCCCTCAGGGGTGTTAAAAGCTGTCTTCCACTCATGCCCCTCCTTGATACGAATCAGATTGTAGGCCCCCCTAAGATCAAGTTTGGAGAACCACCTAGCACCCGCAATCTGGTTAAACAGGTCAGGAATGAGAGGAAGAGGGTATGGGTCTCGGATGGTTATCCGATTTAATTAGCGAAAATCTAGGCAAGGACGCAGACCCCCATCTTTCTTTTTAACGAACAAAAACCCTGCAGCCAGGGTCTGATGTGTCCCTTAGCCAGACTCTAGGAGATATAATCTTTCATGGCTTGTCTCTCTGGACCCGAAAGATTATATAACCTGGTCTTGGGTAATTTTGCGCCGGGAATAAGGTTAACCGGGCTATCATAAGGACGGTGAGGTGGTAACTTCTGACAACCCTTTTCAGAAAAAACGTCCTCACAATCCAAAATAAATGTAGGTAGGGTAGCTATGGAGGCGACTAAGCAACTGCTATTCAAGCAATTTTCTCTGCAATGCTCACTCCACTCCAATATCTCCCTGGCCTACCAATCCACCACTGGATTGTGCGCTACCAACCAGGGAAGGCCCAGCACTACCGGAGTGGGAAGCCCCTCCAGAATCATAACATGAAAGCATCTCGTTATGGTGGTCCCCTACCCGAAGGTGTAAATTTCATGATTTTCCTATTTTATGACGTAAAGTCATGATTTTATTAAAGACACGGAGGCGAGTATTGCATAAACTCTCTTTACTGTCCACCATAGCAGCAAAGAATGAACAGTACAATGATGAAGACAAAAAACCATAGCAACCAGCTCCACCCTCACAATCCAGTATATGGGCTCAACCCCCTGGAATCCTCCTCTTTCTTTGCAAGACCACTGCAACACGAAGATCACTGTAACTGGAACCTCGACATGGATCCGAACCGAAGAAATAACCTTTCATACATGACGTCCTCAACAGAAGGAGGCCACGAACCAGTGGCGGAGACCAACTTGAACAGGAACTAGGATGATCACTTCCCAGCGTAAGCTCGACTCAACCTGAGGGTAGAAACAAATGGGATAACAAAACAACTGGTTGCAAGTAAGAACGCAGTTAATAGACATAGTCATAACCACCGCACTTGTGCAAAACACAATACCATGTAATACAATAGCAAATTAAGACTTTCCAGGAACCCAGGGTGGGGAAGGGCGGGCAATACTCGCCTCCGTGTCTTTAATAAAATCATGACTTTACGTCATAAAATAGGAAAATCATGAAATTTTATAACAAGACACGGAGGCTCGTATTGCAAGTTCAAAGCTGAGAAATTACGGACTCAAAAGCGTGTGACAGAGGTCGGAAATAAAACTCCCGAAAAGTGGAGACTCTGGACCAATCTGCAAGCCTCATGACGTCCTCAAGGCGGGCTCCGGAAACAGTCATAGAAGTAGCCGATGCACCGCGAACTGAATGTGCCGTAAAAATACTCGTGTCAACGCCAGCCAGGCCAAGAATCCACTTCACCCAACGCGAAAGCGTAACACTGGTGACCGGAGAATGCGGCCTGCGAAAAGACACAAACAAATGGGGCACATCCGGAGAACGTAACGCCGAAGTGCGAGACTCATATTCCTGTAAGCAGGCCACTGGGCATAGCTGGGGTGAGTGCGGGAAGTAAGGATACACCACCGAGCGTATGTTAGTTTTCGTCCGTCTGGAAATGTTGAAGTGCACGCCCTCCGGAGTAAACGAACGAGCGTCGACATCCAAAGCTCGCACATCTGAGACTCTCTTACAAGAGACCAAGCAAAACAATGTAGCCAGTTTAGCGGATAGCTGGCGGAGGGACAATTGGGAATTAGATGACCATCCAGAAAGAAAATTCAACACCACACACACGTCCCAGGTGGCCGAAAACCTAGGTCTGGGGGGACGAGACAGGCGAGACCCCTTCAACAAACGACACACAAGGGGGTGTTGACCCGCAGGACAACCCTGAAAACCCTCGTGTCGAGAAGAGATAGCCGATCTGTACAGATTGATGGTACGATAGGCCTTACCTGCATCGTAGAGTGAAGACAAAAAGGATAGAATTGAGCCTACAGGTGCTCGAACGGGATCCACATTGCACTCTCCGCTCCAACGCGCCCAAGAGTCCCAAGCGGCTCTATAAGCACGTCGCGTCCCTGGGGCCCACGCGCTCTCCAGTAGGAAGACAGTCGTCTCTGAAACGCCTGGCCTCTCCCTGGGGATCCCGAGACCCTGCAAGCGAGAAGGCGAAGGGTACCCAATTGCAAGAGGGGGTGAGGGTCCCCCGCTGGGTCCAGAAGGAGGGAGGGGAAATCTGGAAGGAGAAGAGGAAAATCGACCAAGAGGTCCAACAGTTGAGGGAACCAAGACTGGGATCTCCACAGGGGCAGTACCAGGATCACCTCCGCAGATTGTCGCCGAATTTGAAGAAGAACCCGTGGAATGAGGGCAAACGGAGGGAAAGCATACATCAGCGACCCCTCCCAAGACTGCAGGAACGCGTCCACCGCCTCTGCAAGAGGGTCTGGCCGCCAACTGAAGAATTTGGGCACCTGAGCGTTCAGCCTGGACGCAAACAGATCTATAGAGGGAAGACCCCAACGAGATGACAAAGCCTGGAATACCGTCCCATCCAACCTCCAATCGCTGGAATCCCGAATGTAGCGAGAACTCCAGTCTGCTAAGACGTTGTGGAGACCGGGGAGATGTTCCGCTACAACCATGATGCCCCTGGAAAGGCAGAACTCCCAGAAATCCTTCGCCAGGCAGGTTAACACTGAGGAGCGTGTTCCGCCCATGCCGTTGACGTATCGAACTGCGGAGACGTTGTCCATCCGCAGTCTGATACAAGTCGTAACAACGCCATTGGCGAAACTGCGAATGGCTAGCGAACCCGCTAACAACTCCAATCCATTGATATGGAGGCGGGTCTCCTCTGGAGACCAAGGACCCCCTGTGGACACTCCATTGCAGTGTGCCCCCCACCCGTGTAGGCTGGCGTCTGATTCTATGATCAGGTCGGGTTGAGGACCAAAGATCGCCTTGCCGTTCCAGATCGAGAGATTCTGGATCCACCATCGCAATTCGTCTTTCGTCTCCCTGTCCAAGGAAATGGTGTCGGCATAAGAGGCACCCGCATGAAGGTGGGCGATCTTGAGCCGTTGAAGGGCCCGATAGTGCAAAGGGGCTGGGAACACCGCTTGGATGGAGGCAGCCAGAAGCCCAATTAAGCGAGCCAGATGGCGAAGGGACAAAGCCGGACGAATCAAGGCATGGCGAAGTTCCTTGCGGATGCTGCGCACTTTGGCCAGAGGCAGACTGAGCGTAAGGGCAATCGAATCCACTTTGAATCCCAGGAACTCCATTGATGTGGAAGGAATCAGGCAAGACTTCTCCTGATTGATAATGAATCCCAGATCTGAAAGAAGAGTGACAGCCATGGAAAGGTGCCTGCGAAGTAAAGAGCGACACTGAGCCATGATGAGAATGTCGTCCAAATAGATTATCATGCGGACTCCTCTGCTGCGGAGCCAGGCCACCACTGGTTTCATCACCTTGGTGAAGCACCACGGGGCGGAGGATAGGCCGAAAGGCAGGCAAGTAAACCGCCATATCTCCTCTCCCCACCTGAAGCGGAGGAGGTCTCTGGACCCCGGGGCAATCGGGACCGTCAAGTACGCGTCCTTGAGGTCTAATTTGACCATCAAGTCGCCTGGCAAGAGCATGTCTCGTAAAAGATGGATGCCCTCCATCTTGAAGTGACGATACCTCACGATAGAGTTCAGAGGCCTTAAATTGATGACAGGACGCATCTGACCCCCTTTCTTTTGCACCAGGAAGACGTTGCTGATAATCCCCCTGGAGAGTGCAGAGGTGCGCTCTATCGCCCCTTTGTGGGCCAATTCGGTCAGTTCTGTATGGAGGTGGTGTAACGTCGGCCTGGACGAACCAATCGGGGGGGGGAGGAGGAAGGTGCGATGGAACGTCTGTGAGTTCTATCACAAAACCCCTGACGGTACCCAGGACCCAAGGGTCTGAGGTAATCTTTAACCAAGCTTGGAAAAAGAAACGGAGTCTGCCCCCTACAAGACATGTCAACGAAGGGAACAAAGGTAGAAGATTGGGACTTACCCATTGGTCGTCGGGAGTTGGGGGCTCCACGGAATCCTCTAGATCGTCCCGGGAAACCTCTTGACGGGAAGAAAGACGGTTGGTATCGTTGATCCTGAAGGGAGGACCGGTTAGCAAAAGAGCCTCTTCCCGAGCCGCGGGAGTGAAAACTGGATCGGCCGGACAGACGGCCCCTGGAACTGCCGGCCCTACCAGAAAAACGATGGGTAAAGACCTTCCTCATGGAAGTCTGGGCTTTGTCCAGCGCTGTAAAAGCGCCGACATACTTCCCAAGTTCCTTGATAAAGGGTTCTCCGAATAACAAACCCTGGGCCTCCTTGCCCGCCTCAGAAAGAGCTAGATTGGAAAGCTTGGGTTCTATTTTCATTAATATGGCCTTTCGTCTCTCTATGGCCAGGGAAGTGTTAACATTTCCCGTCAGACAAATTGCCCTCTGGATCCAGCCTCCTAATTCCACGGGATCCACCTGCCTACCTTCGGCTTTGGCGGATTCCGCCATATCAAAAATCCGTGTAAGTGGGCCAGTGAGATCAAGGAGTTTGTCTTGGACGGCCCTAAGGGCAGAATCCAATCCCTTCTTTGGGTTAAAACCCGTCTTAGCGAGAAACTGGACCATTTTGGGGTCCACTGTGGGCGTTTCGCACACCTTGTGTGGGATCAAGGGCCGTGGACATTCCGCACGTAACTTGTTCCGCGACTCCTTGGATAAAGGAGCGCGTATCTTGGACTCCAAATACTGCGCTACGTGCGTAGCCGGGAGCCATTCCGCGGAACGGGGATGATGGAGCTCCTCAGGGTTAAAGAGGGGCTCCCCTAAGGTGTCTATCAGGAGGTCCCCTTGAAGCGTTTGCTCCTCTAACGGAGTAGCCGAGGCTGATAACGGTCCTGAAGGGGACGGGACTACCCTCACATCAGCCAATTCTCCCTGTGAGTCATATGCCGACTCGTCAAATGCCTCCTCAAAGGATTCCCTCTCGGAATCAGTCTCTGGCTCAGGTAGGGTCCTGGCCGACTTCCACGCACGAGAACGTTCTGCCTGGCGTGGGCAGGCTCTTTTCCGCGGGGCAACCGCGTTACCTTGGGATGGAATTAAACCATCATTCTGCGATGTTCTGGAGGCTGAGGGAGTCTCCCCATGTGGTGCCGGTACACTAGCCTGCGCACCGAGGGCCTGGGATATGGACTGCGTCAAGGCAGAGGACATGGATCCCATTGCTGCGACAATTGCATCAGAGATGGATTGATGCAGGGTCGCACTAAGCATTGTAGGTTGTACAGGAACTGCAGCACTATCTAAATTTGAGGGCACCTGGGGGGCAGGGTGATTAGTCTGGGCTGGAGAAGACATGGTACAAAGAGACTGCGGCAGGAGTAAGTCACCCCAGGCCTCAGTAAGAACAGTTAGAGAGGACAGCTGAACCTGTGAATAAAGGAGAGAAAAAACTGGCTAAGTACAGCGATAAGGAAAAGAAATCAGGTGTAACCGATTGTAGGCAAAGACTCACCAGAGGAGGAGCGACCGAACGGCGAGATGAGCTGAGCGGCAGTGAAAATGGCGCCTAGATCCCACGAGAAGCCGGTGAGAGGGATAGAATGCGCGCGCCGGAACTCTCGCGAGAATACCCCTCAGGGAAGAGGGCACTGCCGCAATATCGCGGCGAACAGAAGAAACAAAGATGGCGCCCGAAGTCTCACTATCGCGAGACTTCGGGCGCAGCAAGAACGGGACGGGAGAAGATGGCCGAACGGCCGCAGAACAAGGAGAACCGCTGAGGTGAGGGAGGGGGGGGGGGTGTGTGTGTCAGGGAAAACACACACACCGGAGGCGCGATAAGGAAGCGCCGATGGAGAATATCGCCGGCGAGAAGGAGAAATACAAAAAGGGGGGGGGGAAATAACCCCGGACAGGGCAAAGAACCTAGAAGAAAATAGGCAAATAAACAGGGAACCACAAGGGACAACTGAAAAATACGTTAGGGAAAAGAAACCTAATAGAAGCGAAATATTATCACACAGAAAAAATAGAGTAAACCCCAACTGTACAAATAACACAATTAACAGCTGAGGAACTGAGGTACTTATCTGCTATGGTAGCAGCAAAGAAAGAGGAGGATTCCAGGGGGTTGAGCCCATATATACTGGATTGTGAGGGTGGAGCTGGTTGCTATGGTTTTTTGTCTTCATCATTGTACTGTTCATTCTTTGCTGCTATGGTGGACAGTAAAGAGAGTTTATGCAATACGAGCCTCCGTGTCTTGTTATAAAATTATGAACAATGTGGGTGAGGTTTCTCTGAGACAGAGGAGCAGAATCAATAGCGAATATGGGAATAGGTCTCTGTAGCGTACAGAGAGACCTACCCATAGTGCGGGCAAAATGGGCATCTATCAAATTTACCCCTGCTCCACTGTCTAGAAAGAAAGAAATAGTCTCCGTCTTAACACCAAAAACAATAACCGCTGGCAACACAAATTGCGATGTACGTATGGAGGAAACATATACCCCCCGGCTGACATCCTCCACACAGCCTGGGGTTAGTAGTTTTTTTTTCCGACGGTCTTTTGTTTCTGAGGAAAGAAGGACAGACATTAATGAAATGTCCCCTCGCCCCACAAAAAAAAAAAAACCCACGCCTATGGCGAATCTCAGGAGGATGGACCTGACGAGTAGTTCCTCCTAGCTGCATAGGCTCGTCTAAGTCCGTACAGACTAACTGCTGCTTGGGAGGGGTTACCAATTGCTCCGGTTTTTTCAACCTGTCCCTAAGGCGTCTATCTATACGGATAGAAAGGGACATAACCGCATCAAGGGAAAAGGTGGTCTCATATAATGCAAGCGCATCCTTAACCCTTTCGGATAACCCAGAGCAGAACTGACTCCTGAGAGCCGGGTCGTTCCATTGGGTATCCGTAGCCCACCTACGGAAGTCAGAGCAATACTCCTCTACCGGCCGCTCTCCCTGTAGGCGTCTCCGTAATCTTGATTCAGCCAGTGCGACTCGGTCAGGGTCGTCATATATGAGACCCAAGGCCCCGAAAAACTCATCCACTGACCGAAGAGCCTGGGAATCAGTGGGTAAAGAGAATGCCCAGGACTCCGGGTCCCTCTGCAGCAGGGAAATAACAACCCCCACCCGCTGTTCTTCATTACCAGAGGAGTAAGGGCGCAGTTTAAAATATAATTTACAGGCCTCACAGAATGTCAAAAACTTGTCCCTTCCCCCAGAAAATCTGTCAGGGAGAGGAACCTTGGGTTCCGCAACAACCTGGTTACCAGTAGCAACCGCTGGGCTTGCGGTCAGTTGTAATTGCTGCTGTTGCTGGAGGACTGATGCCTTCAATCCTGCCACCTCCAAAGACAGGCCATGAAATTGCTTTGACAAAGCAGCAATTGGATCCATACTGGATTCTAAGTAGGTAAAAACATTCTTTTTTATTTTTTTTTACCTACACAAAATAAGGGCCAGATATAATGTAATGACCGGCGTCACGCACAGGGAAGGAAAAGGGAAAGCCCTGCCCAAGGGAGAGGGAAAGGTGGTGACCCCTGACTCACCTTGCGGCTGGCATCTGACTGCCCTGACGTCCCTAGACGGGTTCCTCACCTGTGCGGCGATTACGTGCCTAAACCCTGGCTTTCCCTAAAATGAGCCCTAGATAGTGAACGGGCCGGTGGGATCGCTAGTCCGCACCACTGACACTAAGAGGAAAAACACCAGGGAGAGGACAGACAATACAGACAAACACATAAACCCAGGTGGGCGACCACAGCAGACCACAAAGGTCCAACAGGGATCCGGAGGGAAACGTTCTGGACTAACAACCAGAGAACGCAGCAACACAGCTCCAGAGGGTCAGAATAGATGTCCAGGCAGAAAGCTCTATATCTGGCAACCAGAGAAGTGTGAGAGGGGAATATAAGGAGGTTGGGAGTGCTGGACAAGGAACAGCTGAGGAGAAGGAGCTACGGATCCCTGAGTGAGCCAAAAAGGGTTGCAAAGCAAACCCAGAAAGCTACCATAAGGAAACAGCCCTATCTTTCTACATAGAGCGCGCAGCCAACCGCTGCGACTTCCTGACCCCGGGTATAACGGAGTCAGGCATGTGTCTTGACACCCTTGTGACACCTCAAAAGGCACAAGCTGAAGGTTTTACCAGTCCCCTGATCTGCACATTATTGGAAATCTGTGGATAGACCTCAAAAGAGCAGAGCATGCAAGGCAGCCAAGCAATCTCAAAGAACTGGAAGACATCTGCTAGGAAGAATGGATAAAAATACCTCAAACAAGAATTGAAAGACTCTTGGCTAGATACAAAAAGCATTTACAAGCTGTGGTATTTGTCAAACAGGGTGCTACTAGGTACTAACCTATCCAGGGTGACCACATTTTTGCTTCAGTCCCTTCGCTTTTTTGTTACTTTAAAAATGTAAAAGATGAAAATAAAAAAAAATGCTTTTGCTTAACCACCTCCGGACTGCCTAACGCAGATCTGCGGTCCGGAGGTGGCAGCTGTGTGCTCAACGACACATATACGCGTCATCTCGCGAGACGCGAGATTTCCTGTGAACGCGCGCGCGAAGGTAAGCGAGTGGATCTCCAGCCTGCCAGCGGCGATCGCTCGCTGGCAGGCTGGAGATGTGATTTTTTTAACCCCTAACAGGTATATTAGATGCTGTTTTGATAACAGCGTCTAATATACCTGCTACCTGGTCCTCTGGTGGTCCTTTTTGTTTGGATCGACCACCAGAGGACACAGGCAGCTCAGTAAAGTACCACAAAACACCACTACACTACATTACACCCCCCCTGTCACTTATTAACCCCTTATGAACCCCTGATCACTTCATATACACTCCCTGATCACCCCCCCCCCGTCATTGATCACCACCCTGTCATTGATCACCCCCCTGTAAGGCTCCATTTAGACGTCCGTATGATTTTTGCGGATCCGATCCATGTATCCGTGGATCCGTAAAAATCATACGGACGTCTGAATCGAGCCTTACAGGGGGGTGATCAATGACAAGGGGGTGATCACCCATATAGACTTCCTGATCACCCCCCTGTCATTGATCACCCCCCTGTAAGGCTCCATTCAGACGTCCGTATGATTTTTACGGATCCACGGATACATGGATCGAATCCGCAAAACACATACGGACGTCTGAATGGGGCCTTACAGGGGGGTGATCAATGACAAGGGGGTGATCACGCACATAGACTTCCTGATCACTTCCCTGTCATTGATCACCCCCCTGTCATTGATCTCCCCCCTGTAAGGCTCCATTCAGACGTCCTTATGATTTTTACGGATCCACGGATACATGGATCGGATCCGCAAAACACATACGGACGTCTGAATGGAGCCTTACAGGGGGGTGATCAATGACAAGAGGGTGATCACCCATACAGACTTCCTGATCACCCCCCTGTCATTGATCGCCCCCCTGTAAGGCTCCATTCAGACGTCCTTATGATTTTTACGGATCCACGGATACATGGATCGGATCCGCAAAACGCATACGGACGTCTGAATGGAGCCTTACAGGGGGGTGATCAATGACCCATATAGACTTCCTGATCACCCCCCTGTCACTGATCACCCCCCTGTCATTGATCACCCCCCTGTAAGGCTCCATTCAGACGTCTGTATGATTTTTACGGATCCACGGATACATGGATCGGATCTGCAAAACACATACGGACGTCTGAATGGAGCCTTACAGGGGGGTGATCAATGACAGGGGGGTGATCACCCATATAGACTCCCTGATCACCCCCCTGTCATTGATCACCCCCCTGTAAGGCTCCATTCAGACGTCCGTATGCGTTTTGCGGATCCGATCCATGTATCTGTGGATCCGTAAAAATCATACAGACTTCTGAATGGAGCCTTACAGGGGGGTGATCAATTACAGTGGGGTGATAACCCCATATAGACTCTCTGATCACCCCTCTGTAATTGATCACCCCCTGTAAGGCTCCATTCAGACATTTTTTTGGGCCCAAGTTAGCAGAAATTGTTTTTTTTTTTTGTTTTGTTTTTTTTTCTTACTAAGTCTCATATTCCACTAACTTGTGTCAAAAATAAAATCTCACATGAACTCACCATACCCCTCACGGAATCCAAATGCGTAAAATTTTTTAGACATTTATATTCCAGACTTCTTCTTCTCACGCTTTAGGGCCCCTAAAATGCCAGGGCAGTATAAATACCCCACATGTGACCCGATTTCGAAAGGAGACAACGCAAGGTATTCTGTGAGGGGCATATTGAGTCCATGAAGATTGAAATTTTTGTCCCAAGTTAGCGGAAAAAACTTTGTGAGAAAATGCCAAAAAAATCAATTTCCGCTAACTTGTGCCAAAAAAAAAAAAATCGAGGAACTCGCCATGCCCCTCACGGAATACCTTGGGGTGTCTTCTTTCCAAAATGGGGTCACATGTGGGGTATTTATACTGCCCTGGCATTTTAGAAGCCCGAAAGCGTGAGAAGAAGTCTGGGATCCAAATGTCTAAAAATGCCCTCCTAAAAGGAATTTGGGCCACTTTGCGCATCTAGGCTGCAAAAAAGTGTCACACATGTGGTATCGCCGTACTCAGGAGAAGTTGGAGAATGTGTTTTGGGGTGTCATTTTACATATAGCCATGCTGGGTGAGATAAATATCTTGGTCAAATGTCAACTTTGTATAAAAAATGGGAAAAGTTGTCTTTTGCCAAGATATTTCTCTCACCCAGCATGGGTATATGTAAAATGACACCCCAAAATACATTCCCCAACTTCTCCTGAGTACGGCGATACCACATGTGTGACACTTTTTTGCCGCCTAGGTGGGCAAAGGGGCAAATATTCCAAAGAGCACCTTTAGGATTTCACAGGTCAATTTTTACACATTTTGATTTCAAACTACTTTGCACACATTAGGGCCCCTAGAATGCCAGGGCAGTATAACTACCCCACAAGTGACCCCATTTTGGAAAGAAGACACCCCAAGGTATTCCGTGAGGGGCATGGCGAGTTCCTAGATTTTTATTTTTTTTGTCACAAGTTAGCAGAAAATGATGATTTTATTTTTATTTATTTTTTTCTAACAAAGTCTCATATTCCACTAACTTGTGACAAAAAATTTAAAATTCTAGGAACTCGCCATGCCCCTCACGGAATACCTTGGGGTGTCTTCTTTCCAAAATGGGGTCACTTGTGGGGTAGTTATACTGCCCTGGTAATTTAGGGGCCCTAATGTGTGCAAAGAAGTTTGAAATCAAAATCTGTAAAAAATGGCCAGTGAAATCCGAAAGGTGCTCTTTGGAATGTGTGCCCCTTTGCCCACCTAGGCTGCAGAAAAGTGTCACACACCTGGTATCGCCGTACTCAGGAGAAGTTGGGCAATGTGTTTTGTGGTGTCATTTTACATATACCCATGCTGGGTGAGATAAATATCTTGGTCAAATACCAACTTTGTATAAAAAAATGGGAAAAGTTGTCTTTTGCCAAGATATTTCTCTCACCCAGCATGGGTATATGTAAAATGACACCCCAAAACACATTCCCCAACTTCTCCTGAGTACGGCGATACCAGATGTGTGACACTTTTGCAGCCTAGGTGGGCAAAGGGGCTCACATTCCAAAGATCACCTTTCGGATTTCACCGGTCATTTTTTACAGATTTTGATTTCAAACTACTTCTCACGCATTTGGGCCCCTAAATTGCCAGGGCAGTATAACTACCCCACAAGTGACCCCATTTTGGAAAGAAGACACCCCAAGGTATTTCGTGATGGGAATAGTGAGTTCATGGAAGTTTTTATTTTTTGTCACAAGTTAGTGGAATATAAGACTTTGTAAGAAAAATAAAAATAAAAAAAATCATCATTTTCCGCTAACTTGTGACAAAAATAAAAAGTTCTAGGAACTCACTATGCCCATCAGTGAATACCTTAGGGTGTCTACTTTCTGAAATGGGGTCATTTGTGGGGTGTTTGTACTGTCTGGGCATTGTAGAACCTCAGGAAACATGACAGGTGCTCAGAAAGTCAGCGCTGCTTCAAAAAGCGGAAATTCACATTTTTGTACCATAGTTTGTAAACGCTATAACTTTTACCCAAACCATTTTTTTTGACCCAAACATTTTTTTTTTAATCAAACACATGTAGAAAAATAAATTTAGTGAAAAATTTATATATGGATGTCGTTTTTTTTTTACAAAATTTTACAACTGAAAGTGAAAAATGTCATTTTTTGCAAAAAAAATGTTAAATTTTGATTAATAACAAAACAAAAAAAAATGTCAGCAGCAATGAAATACCACCAAATGAAAGCTCTATTAGTGAGAAGAAAAGGAGGTAAAATTAATTTGGGTGGTAAGTTGCATGACCGAGCAATAAACGGTGAAAGTAGTGTAGTGCAGAAGTGTAAAAAGTGGCCTGGTCATGAAGGGGGTTTCAGCTAGCGGGGTTGAAGTGGTTAATGGGGTTCTCAGAATGAAAATACTTAAATATTACTTTTATTATAAATACAATTTCCAAATATCTTTCATTAGTCATAATGCCTCCTTTTGTCTAGCGAGCAATCATTAGGAGAAATATAATGGCCTCCGTCCTACTAGTACCCACAAAACCTGTCCTAATCACACAGCAGGATACAGCCACATCCCCACCTCCTCTATGTACTTAAAGAGGACCTTTCACTAGAATAAAAAATCTAAACTAACTATACAGACATGAAGAGCGGCGTCCAGGGATCTCCCTGCACTTACTGTTATATCTGGGCGCCGCTACGTTCTCCCAGTATAGCCTCCGGTATCTTCATATGTTAGGCTCCACCCAGTGGAACCTGCCGGCGTATCCTTCTCCCATGCTGTAGCGCTGGCCAATCGCTGCTCTCAGCTCATAGAGGCTTTTTTTCTCTCAGGCTATGAGCTGAGCGCTGCGATTGGCCAGCTCTACAGCATGTGAGAATGGAACGCCGGCAGGTTCCACTGGGTGGAGCCTAACATATGAAGATACCGGAGCCTATATTGGGAGAACGGAGCGGCGCCCAGGATAACAGTAAGTGCAGGGAGATCCCTGGGCGCCGCTCTTCATGTCTGTATAGTTAGCTTTGATTTTTTATTCTAGTGAAAGGTCCTCTTTAATGTCTCCTCATGAACTCCATTCCTACAGAGATTCAGCTGAAGATCATAACTAACTGCATTCAGGACCATAACCCCTGACAAGCAGAGCGGAGAGGAGGATGAGGCAGCTCTTTACCTCAGTGCTCTAAAGTAACTTGTCCTCCTGTGTGATTTGGACAGGTTTTGTGTGGACTATTAGGACGGCGGCCATTTTATTTCTCCTACTGATTGGTCCCTAGACAAAACGAGTTATTATAACTAATGAAAGGTATTTAGGAATATATTTATAATAAAGTAATAGATATGTATTTTTATTTTCTTAATTCCTGGATAACCCCTTTAAAATACAAAGGGAATGTATCATCTTTAGCTTTATGCTTTTTAGAGATCATTTAAATCTTCAGCATGCTTCACTGTTCACAGTAACAGTAATTTTCACCAGGGGTACCTAAACTTTTACATGCCACTGTATTTTAGTTATAAAAAAATGCTAAAAGGATCCCAGTGGCATATGAAGACATTGGTAATATCCCATGGAAAAAAAGTATCCAAAATAGGTATCTTGCAGATGGAGAGAGAACCATCTCACTATTCTTACCTACTCCTCCTTAGATACATCAAAGGCATCTAATTCAGAAATCCATAATCCTAATCAATACTGAAGAGGGGCAGGTTTCCCAAAATAGTTGTCTATGGAGGAATAGATGTTTGGCCAGATAGTCTGGGTATTTCCCCAGTTATCTTCTAATCCTTGCAAAACAGTCAGACTTTGACTTCTAAGGTGTCATTTCCAATAGGTGGCACTATTAAGACCATTCTCTTTCTCTGAGAAAAAAAACAATTTACATACTTTTTCCTCATGGAGTATTGCCAATAAGTCTTCACACACAGCTGGCCTCCTTAAAGGAGTTTTGCAAAAATGGGGTTGTCCACCCCATTGGCTGCACCTGTAAAGGGAAGCTTACTTACCTGCTTCTCCGTGCTAGCTCCCTAGTCCTTCTCCTCCTAGCCTGCTGAAAACATCTGTTTTGACATCTCCTGCAGCCAATCATAAATGGTCACAAACTAAAAAACAAATGTTTTCAGGTATCCCAGTGGAGCATCACAAGCCAGGAGGAGGAGGAGTGGGGAGCCAATGTTAGGAGGCATGTATGTAAGCTTCCCTTCTATTTGTTGCACAACCCCTGTAAATGGGTTATCTAGGGAGATGAATTATTCTAAAACCAAGCAGAACATAAAAAAAAATATAGCACTCACTTCTCATGGATCCACTTCTGAAGCTGGCTGGGTTCCCACTACTCTCCACTTCCTGGTCTCTCTGGACACACAGGAAGTGCCTGTGATTGGCTGAGAGGGCATCTGTAGGCATTTTCTCTGTATAGAGAAACACCAGACAATGGAGATAAGGAGGGACGGGCAAACACCAGAACCAGACAGACAAGAAGTCAGAGAGGTGTGATTGCTTTGTTTTCATGTTAGGCTGGCTTTAGCATATTTTATACTTAATTTTCATCTCCTTGGAAAACCACTGTAAGGAGCATCAATATCTGTAACCCTCTAAAAACAACCCAGCAGTAAAACATAATGACATCAACCAAGGATGAGCCCCTCTTTCTAATAGATCCAGAGCAGTGACATGGTCTGCCTCTACATACACCATTTTTGATTGTATATACACGTACTATGGTTATTGGGATAAAGGATGAGTTTTACTTAAAGGCTATGTACACCTTTGGGTGAAAATGATTGGTCTTTATTAAAAATATGAATCCCCTTTTTCTGTACATAGCTGATATGCTCATATAGAGGCATACTAAATGTCTCTCTGCTCTGTCAGGCAGGCAGCTGACAGGCTCCTTATCTCTGCTCTCTGAGAATATGAACACTATCAAAGCTCAAATCTTATCTTACTTATAATATTGTGGTAGGGTTGAAATAATTACAATAATTAAATTGAGTAACTCAACACAAAAAAAAATCCTCAATGCAAGATTTTTGCATTGAGGATTAGTTTGTGCCATGTGACCATGGTCACCTACCGGCTCGCACTGCACTGCACTGCACTGAATCCTGACATACACACAGCGTCAGGATGTAGTGTGCAATGGCACTGGGGGGGCAGTGATGGCTCTGGAGGAAGCCTGATGGCATTGGGGAGATCCTTAAGTGGAAGCTGATGGCACTGAGGGGGGAGCTGATGGCACTGGTGGGAGCTGATGGCACTGGAGGGCAGCCTGATGGCACTGAGGGGAGCCTGATGGCACTGAGGGGAGCCTGATGGCCCTTGGGGGATACCTGATGGCACTGGGGTGGTGCCTGATGGCACTGAGGATATCCTGAAGAGGGAGCTGATGGCACCGGGGTGGCTGAGTGTACTGGGGGGCAGATGATGGCACTGGAGGGCAGCCTGATGGCACTGGGGGGAGCTGATGGCACTGGGAGGGGCTGATAGCACTGGAAGGGAAGCTGATGGCTTCCGAGAGGAGAAGAATTAAGATATTACTGACAGACACGCTGGGGTTCTGGATAGGAGGGAAGCAACATCTGGGCCAGAGAGGTAGATTTGAGTGTCGTCAGCATAGAGGTGGTATTGGAAGCCATGTGATTCTATGAGCTGTCCCAAGCCGGATGTATAAATGGAGAAAAGCATGTGGCCCAGGACAGAGCCTTGCGGGATGCCAACAGAAAGGGGGGGGGGGTGATGAGGAGGTAGTGTATGGATGGGAAACGCTGAAGGTTCTGTTGGTGAGGTACGAGGAGATCCAGGAGAGATCTAGGTCTTTGATGCCAAGGGAAGAGAGAATTTGTAGGAGGAGAGAGTGGTAAACAGTGTCAAAGGCAGATGAAAGGTCAAGAAGGAGGAGCGCAGAGTAGTGATGTTTAGCTTTGCAGCTAGCAGATCGTTGGTGACTTTGGTGAGGGCAGTTTCAGATTTGGTCTGAAGCCGGATTGCATCTGATCAAAAAGTGAGTAGGATAAAAGGTGAGAGGACAATTTGAGATGGACATGTTGTTCTAGGAGTTTGGATAGAAATGGGATCAGTGAAATGGGATGATAGTTGGATAAAGAGGATGGGTCCAGGAAAGGTTTCTTCAGTATGGGTGTGACGATTGCATGTTTAAAAGGGGAAGGGTAGATGCCAGTGGTTAGCGATAGGTTGAAGAGGTGGGTTAGGGCAGGGATAACTATAGTGTTGAGGTTAGGGATAAGGTGGGATGGGATTTGGTCAAAGGCACAGGTGATAAGGTTTGACTTGGTGACTAAGTTGGAAAGCTTTTCTTCTGTAATGGTGGTAAACTGGGTTTTGTGGGAAGAGCTTTGGGTTGCAGTGTAGGCACTGGGAGGCAGCTGATGGCACTGTGGGGGAGCGAGATGGCACTAGGGGAAGCTTATGGCACTGGGGGGGAAGCTAAAGGCACTGGGGGGGGCAGCTGATTGCACTGGGGGGGCTGATGGCACTGGAGGAGGGGAACTTGATGGCACTGTGGGCAGCTGATGGAACTGGGGGGATGGGAACTTGATGACACTGGGGGGTGGCTGATGGAACTGGGGGGAGGTGAAGTTGATGGCACTGGGGGGAGGTGAAGTTGATGGCACTGGGGGGAGGTGAAGTTGATGGCACTGGGAGGAGGTGAAGTTGATGGCACTGGGTAGGCTTATGGCACTGGGGTGGAAGGGGGCAGCTGATGGCATTGGAAGGGATGCTGATAGCATAGGAGAGCCTGATGGCAGGGGTTCTGATGACGGCATTGGTGGGGCTGATGAGTTTTTGTTTTTTAAAAGGAAAACGTTATTTTAATTATTTTTTTCTTGTTAGAATACTCGTTGGATTAATCAGTAGAATACTGGATTATAAAAATAGTCTGCAGCCCTAGATTGTGGCTTAAATAAGTGTTTATGACCTCTTAGTAAATTACAAATGAGGGTAATTATATGACTGACACAAAGTGAAAGTCGGATTCACACAGCTAGAAAAACTGTTAACCCTTTTTGTCAGAACGGCTCCATATTTTTAATGAAGACCAATTGAAAAGTGATTTATAGCCCAAAATGAGTAAAATGCTATAATAAAAAACTGCCCCCGAAGGTGTACATAGCCTGGAATGACAGAATGAAAGAAATACGGATGGAGTAGAGTTAACACTCCTGTTTTCTGAGATTTCTGAGTTGTGTTATCTAATCTAAGCAAACACCTTCAATTGCTTTTCAATGGCTTTTTTCTCAAGATAACGCGATGAGTTAAGAAATTTGAGTTAAGAGCTGGAGTGCTAACCCTGCTCCATGTAGGTAAATGTTTAACAATAAATCTGTTAATATCTCTGTGGATTATACTTATTGTCCTCCTTTATCCTTCTATAGGTGTCACAGGCCAGATGCCGAGCTATTCTATTGAAGTGGTTTCCAGTGTCCGGGTGCAGGAGGGTCACGATGCCTCAATTCCTTGTAGCTTCACTGCTGATGGCAGAAATACGTTCAGTAATTCCTTTGGATACTGGAGAGAGCTCTATTCAGAATCTATCGTAGCCACTAATGATGAATCCAGTGCTGGTCAAAAAGCAAACTTCAAACTGACGGGAAATCCAGATTCCGGAGACTGCACCCTGACCATAACTGACGCCAGGAGAGAAGATGATACGGAATATTACTTCAGATTTGAAGAAAGCAAAGACAGTAACGTGAAATATAGTTATAAAGACCAAAAAACCCACATTATTGTGACTGGTAAGTGTGAGGGAATGCGTCATATGATCATACACGGCTGTAATGTACGGATGCATAAAAATAATTAGAATATCATAATTTTTTTAATTTATTTCAGTAATTAAATTAAAAAAGTGAAGCTCCTATATTCTATAGATTGACCTCACACATAGTGATCTATTTCAAGCATCTGCCTATTTTTATGTTGATGATTATGACTAGTGTTGAGCAAATCAAAGCTGACAAAGTGGAATTTGATCCCAATTTCAAGAAAAATTAGATTTGCCGAGGAGCCGACATTGCTCGTGCTTCGTGGTAACTAATCAATTTCCCCTGAAATAGTGCTAAAAATAAAAAATCTCGAGTGTGGTTATGTATGATGACATCATCACAGGCCGAGCGAGGTTTCACACTGGAACCTCAAGCAATATGGCCGTGGCATCCTCTTCGCAAAGAAATTGATGAGATAAGAATGATAATTTTTATTTTTTTTAACTGAGTAACCCATGAAAGGCCTTAATTTAGATCTCAGATGCTGCAATCAGCGATGAATGCGGCATCTGAGGGGTTTAATCAGTATTCCCTGTCATCGTACCGCTACCTACAAAGAAATGCACTTTGTGACAAAGTAAGAATTTTTTTTTGTACAATTCGGCAAAGCAGCCGAATTGAATTTTTGAGAAGTTCACTCATCACTAATTATGGCTTTTAGCTAATGAAAACCCAAACTCAGCATCTCAGAAAATTAGAATATTGTGAAAAATTTCAATATTGTAGACTTATGGTGTCACCATGTAATCCGCTAATCAACACAAAACACCTGCATCGATTTCCTAAGCCTTTAAATGGTGCCTCAGTCTGGTTCAGTAGACCACACAACCATGGAGGAGACTGCTGACTTGACAGTTGTCCAGAAGACAGTCATTGACAGCCCCCATCAGGAGGGAAAGCCACAAAAGGTCAGTCCTGCTCTGTACAGTATTACAACAAAGTTTTATGTGAATCAACTTTGGATGAAGCATCTGAAGTTGATTCGCTCATCCCTACTAGGGATGAGCGAACCCGAATTGTATAGTTCGGGTTCGTACCGAATTTTGGGGTGTCCGTGACACGGACCCGAACCCGAACATTTTCGTAAAAGTCCGGGTTCGGGTTCAGTGTTTGGCGATTTCTTGGCGCTTTTTGAAAGGCTGCAAAGCAGCCAATCAACAAGCGTCATACTACTTGCCCCAAGAGGCCGTCACAGCCATGACTACTATTGGCATGGCTGTGATTGGCCAGTGCAGCATGTGACCCAGCCTCTATATAAGCTGGAGTCACGTAACGCCGCCCGTTACTCTGCTCTGATCAGTGTAGGGAGAGGATGCAGCTTCTGCTGTTAGGGCGAGATTAGGTAGGGATTTGCTCATCAAAAACTGTTAATGAAGTGATTGATCTACAGCTGTGTATCATTCAACTTCTGCTAGTTAATTGCTCATTGTTTTTAGGCTGTCCAGACCGTTTTTCTGTCACTTTTTTCTGGGGTGATCGGCGGCCATTTTGTGTCTTGTGGTGCGCCAGCACAAGCTGCCACCAAGTCCATTTAACCATCAATAGTGTGTTTTTTTTTTTTGCTATATCCTACATCAGGTGCTTGGCTGTGCTTGCTTTTTTATTGAGGGGTGAAATACAATTCCCAACTTAGCAATTCCCTAAATCAGTGGTTTCTGCTGTATCGGGTAGGGATGAGCGAACTCGAACTGTATAGTTCGGGTTCGTACCGAATTTTGGGGTGTCCGTGACACGGACCCGAACCCGGACATTTTCGTAAAAGTCCGGGTTCGGGTTCGGTGTTCGTCGCTTTCTTCGCGCTTTTGTGACGCTTTCTTGGCGCTTTTTGAAAGGCTGCAAAGCAGCCAATCAACAAGCGTCATACTACTTGCCCCAAGAGGCCATCACAGCCATGCCTACTATTGGCATGGCTGTGATTGGCCAGAGCACCATGTGACCCAGCCTCTATTTAAGCTGGAGTCACATAGCGCCGCCCGTCACTCTGCTCTGATTAGCGTAGGGAGAGGTTGCGGCTGCGACAGTAGGGCGAGATTAGGCAGATTAACTCCTCCAAAGGACTTGATTAACTGATCGATCTGCAGCTGTGGATCATTGAGCTGCTGATCCTCAATTGCTCACTGTTTTTAGGCTGCCCAGACCGTTTGTCAGTCACATTTTTCTGGGGTGATCGGCGGCCATTTTGTGTCTTGTGGTGCGCCAGCACAAGCTGCGACCAAGTGCATTTAACCCTCAATGGTGTGGTTGTTTTTTGGCTAAAGCCTACATCAGGGTGAAGCTGTCACACCAAGTGCATTTAACCAGCAATAGTCTGTTCATTTTTTGGCCATATACTACATCAGGGGCAAGCTGCGCCTGTCACCAAGTGCATTTAACCCTCAATGGTGCGTTTGTTTTTTGGCTAAAGCCTACATCAGGGTGAAGCTGTCACACCAAGTGCATTTAACCAGCAATAGTCTGTTTATTTTTTGGCCATATACTACATCAGGGGCAAGCTGCGCCCGTCACCAAGTGCATTTAACCCTCAGTAGTGTGGTTGGTCAAGCTATCACACCAAGTGCATTTAACCAGCAATAGTCTGTTCATTTTTTGGCCATATACTAAATCAGGGGCAAGCTGCGCCCGTCACCAAGTGCATTTAACCCTCAGTAGTGTGGTTGGTCAAGCTGTCACACCAAGTGCATTTAACCAGCAATAGTGTGGTTATTTTTTGGCCATATCCCAGTCTAATTCTGTCACTAAATCCATACCGGTCACCCAGCGCCTAAATACTAGGCCTCAAATTTATATCCCGCTAAATCTCTCGTTACCGCTGTCCTGTTGTGGCTGGGAAAGTTATTTAGTGTCCGTCAAAGCACATTTTTTGTTCTGGGTTGAAATACAATTCCCAATTTAGCAATTTAAAAATTTAGTGGTTTCTGCTGTATCAGAGCTATTTGAAATCTATCCCTAAAAGGGTATATAATATTCAAGGTGCACATAGGGTCATTCAGAATAACTTCACACACCCGCTACTGTGCATTTCCAAGTCTAATTCTGTCACTAAACCCATACCTGTCACCCAGCGCCTAAATACTAGGCCTCAAATTCATATCCAGCTAAATCTGTCCTTAGTGCTGTAGCTGGGCGAGTTATTTAGTGTCCGTTCAAGCACATTTCTTGTTCTGGGTTGAAATACAATTCCCAATTTAGCAATTTAAAAATGTAGTGGTTTCTGCTATATCAGAGCTATTTGAAATCTATCCCTAAAAGGGTAGATCATATTGAAGGTGCACATTGGGTCATTCAGAATAACTTCACACACACCCGCTACTGTGTATTTCCAAGTCTAATTCTGTCACTAAACCCATACCTGTCACGCAGCGCCTAAATACTAGGCCTCAAATTTATATCCAGCTAAATCTGTCCCTAGTGCTGTAGCTGGGCGAGTTATTTAGTGTCCGTTCAAGCACATTTCTTGTTCTGGGTTGAAATACAATTCCCAATTTAGCAATTTCATAATTTAGTGGTTTCTGCTATATCAGAGCTATTTGAAATCTATCCCTAAAAGGGTATATAATATTCAAGGTGCACATAGGGACATTCAGAATAACTTCACACACCCGCTACTGTGTATTTCCAAGTCTAATTCTGTCACTAAACCCATACCTGTCACCCAGCGCCTAAATACTAGGCCTCAAATTTATATCCAGCTAAATCTGTCCTTAGTGCTGTAGCTGGGCGAGTTATTTAGTGTCCGTTCAAGCACATTTCTTGTTCTGGGTTGAAATACAATTCCCAATTTAGCAATTTCATAATTTAGTGGTTTCTGCTATATCAGAGCTATTTGAAATCTATCCCTAAAAGGGTATATAATATTCAAGGTGCACATTGGGTCATTCAGAATAACTTCACACACACCCGCTACTGTGTATTTCCAAGTCTAATTCTGTCACTAAACCCATACCTGTCACGCAGCGCCTAAATACTAGGCCTCAAATTTATATCCAGCTAAATCTGTCCCTAGTGCTGTAGCTGGGCGAGTTATTTAGTGTCCGTTCAATCACATTTCTTGTTCTGGGTTGAAATACAATTCCCAATTTAGCAATTTCATAATTTAGTGGTTTCTGCTATATCAGAGCTATTTGAAATCTATCCCTAAAAGGGTATATAATATTCAAGGTGCACATAGGGTCATTCAGAATAACTTCACACACACGCTTCTGTGCATTTCCAAGTCTAATTCTGTCACTAAATCCATACCGGTCACCCAGCGCCTAAATACTAGGCCTCAAATTTATATCCCGCTGAATTTGAATACAATACATTGGGCCAAATAATATATTTGTTGTTGTGGTGAACCATAACAATGAGAAAAACATCTAGTAAGGGACGCGGACGTGGACATGGTCGTGGTGGTGTTAGTGGACCCTCTGGTGCTGGGAGAGGACGTGGCCGTTCTGCCACATCCACACGTCCTAGTGTACCAACTACCTCAGGTCCCAGTAGCCGCCAGAATTTACAGCGATATATGGTGGGGCCCAATGCCGTTCTAAGGATGGTAAGGCCTGAGCAGGTACAGGCATTAGTCAATTGGGTGGCCGACAGTGGATCCAGCACGTTCACATTATCTCCCACCCAGTCTTCTGCAGAAAGCGCACAGATGGCGCCTGAAAACCAACCCCATCAGTCTGTCACATCACCCCCATGCATACCAGGGAAACTGTCTCAGCCTCAAGTTATGCAGCAGTCTCTTATGCTGTTTGAAGACTCCGCTGGCAGGGTTTCCCAAGGGCATCCACCTAGCCCTTCCCCAGCGGTGAAAGACATAGAATGCACTGACGCACAACCACTTATGTTTCCTGATGATGAGGACATGGGAATACCACCTCAGCATGTCTCTGATGATGACGAAACACAGGTGCCAACTGCTGCGTCTTTCTGCAGTGTGCAGACTGAACAGGAGGTCAGGGATCAAGACTGGGTGGAAGACGATGCAGGGGACGATGAGGTCCTAGACCCCACATGGAATGAAGGTCGTGCCACTGACTTTCACAGTTCGGAGGAAGAGGCAGTGGTGAGACCGAGCCAACAGCGTAGCAAAAGAGGGAGCAGTGGGCAAAAGCAGAACACCCGCCGCCAAGAGACTCCGCCTGCTACTGACCGCCGCCATCTGGGACCGAGCACCCCAAAGGCAGCTTCAAGGAGTTCCCTGGCATGGCACTTCTTCAAACAATGTGCTGACGACAAGACCCGAGTGGTTTGCACGCTGTGCCATCAGAGCCTGAAGCGAGGCATTAACGTTCTGAACCTGAGCACAACCTGCATGACCAGGCACCTGCATGCAAAGCATGAACTGCAGTGGAGTAAACACCTTAAAACCAAGGAAGTCACTCAGGCTCCCCCTGCTACCTCTTCTGCTGCTGCCGCCTCGGCCTATTCTGCTGCTGCCGCCTCGGCCTCTTCCTCCGCCTCTGGAGGAACGTTGGCACCTGCCGCCCAGCAAACAGGGGATGTACCACCAACACCACCACCACCACCTCCGTCACCAAGCGTCTCAACCATGTCACACGCCAGCGTTCAGCTCTCCATCTCACAAACATTTGATAGAAAGCGTAAATTCCCACCTAGCCACCCTCGATCCCTGGCCCTGAATGCCAGCATTTCTAAACTACTGGCCTATGAAATGCTGTCATTTAGGCTGGTGGACACAGACAGCTTCAAACAGCTCATGTCGCTTGCTGTCCCACAGTATGTTGTTCCCAGCCGGCACTACTTCTCCAAGAGAGCCGTGCCTTCCCTGCACAACCAAGTATCCGATAAAATCAAGTGTGCACTGCGCAACGCCATCTGTAGCAAGGTCCACCTAACCACAGATACGTGGACCAGTAAGCACGGCCAGGGACGCTATATCTCCCTAACTGCACACTGGGTAAATGTAGTGGCAGCTGGGCCCCAGGCGGAGAGCTGTTTGGCGCACGTCCTTCCGCCGCCAAGGATCGCAGGGCAACATTCTTTGCCTCCTGTTGCCACCTCCTCCTTCTCGGCTTCCTCCTCCTCTTCTTCCACCTGCTCATCCAGTCAGCCACACACCTTCACCACCAACTTCAGCACAGCCCGGGGTAAACGTCAGCAGGCCATTCTGAAACTCATATGTTTGGGGGACAGGCCCCACACCGCACAGGAGTTGTGGCGGGGTATAGAACAACAGACCGACGAGTGGTTGCTGCCGGTGAGCCTCAAGCCCGGCCTGGTGGTGTGTGATAATGGGCGAAATCTCGTTGCAGCTCTGGGACTAGCCAATTTGACGCACATCCCTTGCTTGGCGCATGTGCTGAATTTGGTGGTGCAGAAGTTCATTCACAACTACCCCGACATGTCAGAGCTGCTGCATAAAGTGCGGGCCGTCTGTTCGCGCTTCCGGCGTTCACATCCTGCTGCTGCTCGCCTGTCTGCGCTACAGCGTAACTTCGGCCTTCCCGCTCACCGCCTCATATGCGACGTGCCCACCAGGTGGAACTCCACCTTGCACATGCTGGACAGACTGTGCGAGCAGCAGCAGGCCATAGTGGAGTTTCAGCTGCAGCACGCACGGGTCAGTCGCACTACAGAACAGCACCACTTCACCACCAATGACTGGGCCTCCATGCGAGACCTGTGTGCCCTGTTGCGCTGTTTCGAGTACTCCACCAACATGGCCAGTGGCGATGACACCGTTATCAGCGTTACAATACCACTTCTATGTCTCCTTGAGAAAACACTTAGGGCGATGATGGAAGAGGAGGTGGCCCAGGAGGAGGAGGAGGAGGAGGAGGAAGAGGGGTCATTTTTAGCACTTTCAGGCCAGTCTCTTCGAAGTGACTCAGAGGGAGGTTTTTGGCAACAGCAGAGGCCAGGTACAAATGTGGCCAGCCAGGGCCCACTACTGGAGGACGAGGAGGACGAGGATGAGGAGGAGGTGGAGGAGGATGAGGATGAAGCATGGTCACAGCGGGGTGGCACCCAACGCAGCTCGGGTCCATCACTGGTGCGTGGCTGGGGGGAAAGGCAGGACGATGACGATACGCCTCCCACAGAGGACAGCTTGTCCTTACCCCTGGGCAGCCTGGCACACATGAGCGACTACATGCTGCAGTGCCTGCGCAACGACAGCAGAGTTGCCCACATTTTAACCTGTGCGGACTACTGGGTTGCCACCCTGCTGGATCCACGCTACAAAGACAATGTGCCCACCTTACTTCCTGCACTGGAGCGTGATAGGAAGATGCGCGAGTACAAGCGCACGTTGGTAGACGCGCTACTGAGAGCATTCCCAAATGTCACAGGGGAACAAGTGGAAGCCCAAGGCCAAGGCAGAGGAGGAGCAAGAGGTCGCCAAGGCAGCTGTGTCACGGCCAGCTCCTCTGAGGGCAGGGTTAGCATGGCAGAGATGTGGAAAACTTTTATCAACACGCCACAGCTAAGTGCACCACCACCTGATACGCAACGTGTTAGCAGGAGGCAACATTTCACTAACATGGTGGAACAGTACATGTGCACACCCCTCCACGTACTGACTGATGGTTCGGCCCCATTCAACTTCTGGGTCTCTAAATTGTCCACGTGGCCAGAGCTAGCCTTTTATGCCTTGGAGGTGCTGGCCTGCCCGGCGGCCAGCGTTTTGTCTGAACGTGTATTCAGCACGGCAGGGGGCGTCATTACAGACAAACGCAGCCGCCTGTCTACAGCCAATGTGGACAAGCTGACGTTCATAAAAATGAACCAGGCATGGATCCCACAGGATCTGTCCGTCCCTTGTCCAGATTAGACATTAACTACCTCCCCTTAACCATATATTATTGGACTCCAGGGCACTTCCTCATTCAATCCTATTTTTATTTTCATTTTACCATTATATTGCGAGGCTACCCAAAGTTGAATGAACCTCTCCTCTGTCTGGGTGCCGGGGCCTAAATATATGCCAATGGACTGTTCCAATGTTGGGTGACGTGAAGCCTCATTCTCTGCTATGACATGCAGACTGATTCTCTGCTGACATGAAGCCAGATTGTCTGTTACGGGACCTCTCTCCTCTGCCTGGGTGCTGGGCCTAAATATATGCCAATGGACTGTTGCAGTGGTGGCTGACGTGAAGCCTCATTCTCTGCTATGACATGCAGACTAATTCTCTGCTGACATGAAGCCAGATTGTCTGTTACGGGACCTCTCTCCTCTGCCTGGGTGCTGGGTAGTGTTGAGCGCGAATATTCGAAAAGCAAATTTTTTTCGCGAATATCGCAACTTCGCGATTTCGCGAATATTTCGAATATAGTGCTATATATTCGTAAAAACGAATATTCGTTTTTTGTTTTTTTCCCCCCCCCCACAAAATTACAGTACACATATAATTGATTGTTTCCCAAAGGTCCAACAGCTCAGATCTTACTCACATTGCCTAGAAAGTGATTGAGGCGCGAATCTTCGTAAGGCGATTTTATTAGCGCACATGCGAATATCGGCACGTCCCAGAACAGAGGCAAAGGGCTTTGCATTCATACATTAGTGAATTGAGTTGCGAATCTTCGTAAGGCGATTTTATTAGCGCACATGCGAATATCTACACTTGTCCCAGAACAGAGGCAAAGGGCTTTGCATTCATACATTAGTGATTGAATTGAGCTGCGAATCTTCGTAAGGCGATTTTATTAACGCAAATGCAAATATCTACACTTGTCCCCAGAACAGAGAGGCAAAGGCCTGTGCATTCATATAGTATAGCACCATATTCGCGAATACGTAGAACTTCGTAAAATTCGATTTACGAATATTCGTATTTTTTATTTTACTTTCCACCTTACAGATTACATTGATCTGTACTCTGTCAACTACTGTCATCACCCCCCACTGTATCTCGATTGATTCCCAAAAGTCTCACATTCCCTAGAAAGTGATTGAGGTGCGAATCTTCGTAAGGCGATTTTATTAGCGCACATGCGAATATCTACACTTGTCCCAGAACAGAGGCAAAGGGCATTGCATTCATACATTAGTGATTGAATTGAGTTGCGAATCTTCGTAAGGCGATTTCATTAGCGCACATGTGAATTTTGCATAGCATATGTATTATGCGATGCGAAAATTCGAATTATCGCATATGCGAAATAATAACGAATTTGAATAATCGCGAATATTTTACGAATATTCTTTCGAATATTCACAAAATTTCGCGAATTCGAATATGGGACATGCCGCTCAACACTAGTGCTGGGCCTAAATTTATGACAATGGACTGTTGCAGTGGTGGGTGACGTGAAGCCTGATTCTCTGCTATGACATGCAGACTGATTCTCTGCTGGCATGAAGCCAGATTCTCTGTTACGGGACCTCTCTCCTCTGCCTGGGTGCTGGGCCTAAATATATGCCAATGGACTGTTGCAGTGGTGGCTGACGTGAAGCCTCATTCTCTGCTATGACATGCAGACTAATTCTCTGCTGACATGAAGCCAGATTCTCTGTTACGGGACCTCTCTCCTCTGCCTGGGTTCCGGGGCCTAAATATCTGAGAATGGACTGTTCCAGTGGTGGGTGACGGGAAGCCAGATTCTCTGCTATGGGACCTCTCTCCAATAGATTTTGGTTCATTTTTATTTATTTAATTTTTATTTTTATTCATTTCCCTATCCACATTTGTTTGCAGGGGATTTACCTACATGTTGCTGCCTTTTGCAGCCCTCTAGCCCTTTCCTGGGCTGTTTTACAGCCTTTTTAGTGCCGAAAAGTTCGGGTCCCCATTGACTTCAATGGGGTTCGGGTTCGGGACGAAGTTCGGATCGGGTTCGGATCCCGAACCCGAACATTTTCGGGAAGTTCGGCCGAACTTCTCGAACCCGAACATCCAGGTGTTCGCTCAACTCTAGTATCGGGCCAAGTTTAAATCTATCCATAAAAGGGTATATTAGATTGAAGGTGCTGATAGGGTCATCCTCAATAACTTCACACGATACCGTGCATTTCCAAGTCTAATTCTGTCTGTAAACGTATACCTGTCATCCAGTGCCTAAATACTAGGCCTACAATTTATATTCAGCTAAATCTGTCGTTACTGCTGTGTCTGTATTAGTGTAATATGGTACCTAAATAGATAGCTAGATAGTGTTAGGTGCCTGTAAAAAAAGGCCTGAATTTGAATTCAATACGTTGGGCCAAATAATTTTTTTATTATTGTGGTGAACGGTAACAATGAGGAAAACATCTAGTACGGGACGCGGACATGGTCGTGGTGGTGTTAGTGGACCCTCTGGTGCTGGGAGAGGACGTGGCCGTTCTGCCACAGCCACACGTCCTAGTGAACCAACTACCTCAGGTCCCAGTAGCCGCCAGAATTTAAAGCGATATTTGGTGGGGCCCATTGCCGTTCTAAGGATGGTAAGCCTGAGCAGGTACAGGTATTAGTCAATTGGGTGGCAGACAGTGGATCCAGCACGTTCACATTATCTCCCACCCAGTCTTCTGCAGAAAGCGCACAGATGGAAAACCAAGCCCATCAGTCTGTCACATCACCCCCATGCATATCAGGGAAACTGTCTGAGCCTCAAGTTATGCAGCAGTCTCTTATGCTCTTTGAAGACTCTACTGGCAGGGTTTCCCAAGGGCATCCACCTAGCCCTTCCCCAGCGGTTGAAAACATAGAAGGGATCATGAAATCAATCTTTCTATAGATACAACCAAGACAACCATGGGTGGGGGGGATGGGGGGTAGGGGTAGGGAGGGGTTATATATGTTTTGTATATTAAATGAGAACTTTGTACTAAATGTGTGAGCATATTTTTGCTCCATTATTGTTTATCCTGTTTATGCTTGTTTGTGTTTTAATATGTGGAAAAAGATAAAATAAAAATATTAATATAAATAAAAATATTAATATAAAAAAAAAAAAAAAAAAAAAGAAAACATAGAATGCACTGAAGCACAACCACTTATGTTTCCTGATGATGAGGACATGGGAATACCACCTTAGCACGTCTTTGATGATGATGAAACACAGGTGCCAACTGCCAACTGCTGCGTCTTTCTGCAGTGTGCAGACTGAACAGGAGGTCAGGGAGGAAGACTGGGTGGAAGATGATGCAGGGGACGATGAGGTCCTAGACCCCACATGGAATGAAGGTCGTGCCACTGACTTTCACAGTTCGGAGGAAGAGGCAGTGGTGAGACCGAGCCAACAGCGTAGCAAAAGAGGGAGCAGTGGGCAAAAGCAGAACACCCGCTGCCAAGAGACTCCGCCTGCTACTGACTGCCGCCATTTGGGACCGAGCACCCCAAAGGCAGCTTCAAGGAGTTCCCTGGCATGGCACTTCTTCAAACAATGTGCTGATGACAAGACCCGAGTGGTTTGCACGCTGTGCCATCAGAGCCTGAAGCGAGGCATTAACGTTCTGAACCTTAGCACAACCTGTATGACCAGGCAACTGCATGCAAAGCATGAACTGCAGTGGAGTAAACACCTTAAAAACAAGGAACTCACTCAGGCTCCCCCTGCTACCTCTTATGCTGCTGCTGCCTCGGCCTCTTCTGCTGCTGCCGCCTCGGCCTCTTCCTCCGCCTCTGGAGGAACGTTGGCACCTGCCGCCCAGCAAACAGAGGATGTACCACCAACACCACCACCTCCATCACCAAGCATGTCAACCAAGTCACACGCCAGCGTAAATTCCCACCTATCCACCCTCGATCCCTGGCCCTGAATGCCAGCATTTCTAAACTACTGGCCTATGAAATGCTGTCATTCAGGCTGGTGGACACAGACAGCTTCAAACAGCTCATGTCACTTGCTGTCCCACAGTATGTTGTTCCCAGCCGCCACTACTTCTCCAAGAGAGCCGTGCCTTCGATGCACAACCAAGTATCCGATAAAATCAAATGTGCACTGCGCAACGACATCTGTGGCAAGGTCCACCTAACCACAGATACATGGACCAGGGCCAGGGAAGCTATATCTCCCTAACTGCACACTGGGTAAATGTAGTGGCAGCTGGGCCCCAGGCGGAGAGCTGTTTGGCGCACGTCCTTCCACCACCAAGGATCGCAAGGCAACATTCTCTGCCTCCTGTTGCCTCCTCCTCCTACTCGGTTTCCTCCTCCTCTTCTTCCACCTGCTCATCCAGTCAGCCACACACCTTCACCACCAACTTCAGCACAGCCTGGGGTAAACGTCAGCAGGCCATTCTGAAACTCATATGTTTGGGGGACAGGCCCCACACTGCACAGGAGTTGTGGCGGGGTATAGAACAACAGACCGACGAGTGGTTGCTGCCGGTGAGCCTCAAGCCCGGCCTGGTGGTGTGCGATAATGGGCGAAATCTCGTTGAAGCTCTGGGACTTGCCGGTTTGATGCACATCCCTTGCCTGGCGCATGTGCTGAATTTGGTGGTGCAGAAATTCATTCACAACTACCCCGACATGTCAGAGCTGCTGCATAAAGTGTGGGCCGTCTGTTCGCGCTTCCGGCGTTCACATCTTGCCGCTGCTCGCCTGTCTGCGCTACAGCGTAACTTCGGCCTTCCCACTCACTGCCTCATATGCAACGTGCCCACCAGGTGGAACTCCACCTTGCACATGCTGGACAGACTGTGCGAGTAGCAGCAGGCCATAGTGGAGTTTTAGCTGCAGCATGCACGGGTCAGTCACACTGCGGAACAGCACCACTTCACCACCAATGACTGGGCCTCCATGCAAGACCTGTGTGCCCTGTTGCGCTGTTTCGAGTACCCCACCAACATGGCCAGTGGCGATGACGCCGTTATCAGCGTTACAATACCACTTCTATGTCTCTTTGAGAAAACACTTAGGGCGTTGATGGAAGAGGAGGTGACCCAGGAGGAGGAGGAGAGGGGTCATTTTTAGCACTTTCAGGCCAGTCTCTTCAAAATGACTCAGAGGGAGTTTTTTTGCAGCAGCAGAGGCCAGGTACAAATGTGGCCAGCCAGGGCCCACTACTGGAGGACAAGGATGAGGAGGAGGTGGAGAAGGATGAGGATGAAGCATGTTCACAGCGGGGTGGCACCCAACGCAGCTCGGGCCCATCACTGGTACGTGGCTGGGGGGAAACGCAGGATGATGACGATACGCCTCCCACAGAGGACAGCTTGTCCTTATCTCTGGGCAGCCTGGCACACATGAGCAACTACATGCTGCAGTGCCTGCGCAATGACAGCAGAGTTGCCCACATTTTAACGTGTACGGACTATTGGGTTGCCACCCTGCTGGATCCCCGGTACAAAGACAATGTGCCCACCTTACTTCCTGCACTGGAGCGTGATAGGAAGATGCGCAAGTACAAGCGCACATTGGTAGGTGCGCTACTGAGAGCATTCCCAAATGTCACAGGTGAACAAGTGGAAGCCAAAGGCGAAGACAGAGGAGGATCAAGAGGTCGCCAACGCAGCTGTGTCACGGCAAGCTCCTCTGAGGGCAGGGTTAGCATGGCAGAGATGTGGAAAAGTTTTGTCAACACGCCACAGCTAACTGCACCACCACCTGATAGGGAACGTGTTAGCAGGAGGCAACATTTCACTAACATGGTGGAACAGTACGTGTGCACACCCCTCCACGTACTGACTGATGGTTCGGCCCCATTTAACTTCTGGGTCTCCAAATTGTCCACGTGACCAGAGCTAGCCAGGGTTTTGTCTGAACGTGTATTCAGCACGGCAGGGGGCGTCATTACAGACAAACGCAGCCGCCTGTCTACAGCCAATGTGGATTACCTGTCGTTCATAAAAATGAACCAGGCATGGATCCCACAGGACCTGTCCATCCCTTGTGCAGATTAGACATTTTTAACTACCTCCCCTTAACCATATATTATGATACTCCAGGGCACTTCCTCATTCAATCCTCTTTTTATTTTCATTTTACCATTATATTGCGGGGCAACCAAAAGTTGAACCTCTCCTCTGTCTGGGTGCCGGGGCCTAAAAATATCTGACAGTGGCCTGTTCCAGAGTTGGGTGACATGAAGCCTGATTCTCTGCTATGGGACCTCTGTCTGGGTGCCGGGGCCTAAATATCTGACAATGACCTGTTCCAGTTTTGGGTGACATGAAGCCTATTTCTCTGCTATGGGACCTCTCTCCTCTGTCTGGGTGCCGGGGCCTAAATATCTGATAATGGCCTGTTCCAGTGTTGGGTGACATGAAGCCTGATTCTCTGCTATGACATGAAGCCTCATTCTCTACTATGGGACCTCTCTCCAGCGAGAGGCAGGCAAAATAACCAGTTGTCTTACCTTTTTTAGCTAGTGCTGCAGTTCCAGACCTCAAGTGTCATCCACTATGCTCTGGGAACCCAAATCTTCGGCTAGTGACGTTAGATTCTCCCTAGCCCCACGTTGGGCACCAAATTGTCGAAGATGCCCTCAATCGGGGCTAATTACGTTTGCTCTACTGCTCAAAATTGTTCTGATCCTAGGATTTTACATGCATGGAAGAACCCACACTGACAACAGGCAAGTGTCAAAGCAGTTTCTCATTTATTCAAGGAAGTGAAGAAGTTTATAAGGACATCAGAAGGGGCATCCCCCCTGAGGCTCTTGGCATTGTTTCATTGTCGAGAATATAATAATAAGAAAAGAGATAACACTTGGCATCTGCGCATTGTGCTTTGTTTTACTAACTTTGGTATGCAAACTATGTAAACATCTTAGTGCAAGTGGCATATTGCAATGGCTTTACTCTAACAGCAGTACAGCATACGTCATGTATGACACATCAGGAGGAGGGTCCTCTTGGAAATTAAGTGAAGGCATTAACTCCGAATGGAGGATATGGTGGCAATCTCAATTAATCAAGATTGATATCCACATCACTATCAGTCAACGCTTTGAAGCCATTTCAATTGGCCTAACGCTGTCCCTAATCTAGGTTCTACCATCTGTCCCATTGTACCGGTTGGTTGTTTTATCACTTTGGAGACAACCTATCCCTATTGGATAGACTCTATCATAATGGACTTATACAATGGGAAGTCAGATTCTCACCTTTCCCTAATACAAAATATATGGGGCCGATGTTAAGTGGTGGCTTCTCGATTATTGTGAACATAAAAACTATTATTACCGGGAATCTTTGGACAATACTCTCCATGGGTCACTGGACTGGAAGTATCAGGCTGTAACAGCTTTGTTCTTCCTTTTAAGCAACTTTTTCACAGCTCAGAAACCTATTTTTACTATCTCCTTTGAAATCCATATTCTTTGAGTCAGGATCAGCAGTCACACAAGGGGGAACAACAGCACACAAGACTCAACACTTTCTTGCAATGACTGGCGTAGAACCAATTAGGCTTTCCTTTGAGCTTCACTGATGTGCTTGTGGTCAGCAACACTTGGAATGGACCATCATAACAGGGTTTGAGGACTTTTCTAATGTGTGTTTTTACCACCACCCAATCTTCAGACACCAGTGGGTGGGTTTCTAGTACTTTATCTGGTAGTTTATCAAGCAAAAACTCGAGAGTGAATTTTAGTCAAATGCTTGTGCAAACTGATCACATAATCTGTCAGACAACCATGTTGCATCTGGAGCTGCTATGGAAAATACAATCCTGTCCTAGGGGCTGACCCAAAAAGGACCTTATAGGGACTAAGGCCTGTCTTACAGTTAGGGGTATACCTTACTGAAAATATGGCTACCAGCAGTTGTTTATACAAGCCATTTTAAATATGTAATGCTATTTGGGAATCTGTGTATAATAAAGTAATATTTAGGTATGTCAGTCATTTATAGTGACATGCAAAAGTTTGGGTACCCCTGGTCAAAATTCCTGTTACTGTGAACAGTTAAATCCTTAATGACCAATGACGTACTGTGTACGTCATGATGTGGTGTTAGCTACCGCATCAAGACTTACACAGTACGTCATGAGATCAAAGTATCACTGCAAGAGCCCGGCATCTAAACGGGTGTTACAGACAGCAGAACTGTCCAGGCACTTAGCAGGGGACCAATCACAGCAGTCCCTGCCTTTAGATCACTGTGATTGATCAGTTAGATTTGACTGACCAATCGCAGCATTTTTTTATGTTTATAATGCCCTGATTATAATCATCATAATTATCTGGGTGCCCCACCACCTCTTCCCCACCCCAACAATTATTCAGGATGGCCGGCAGAGCAGAGTGTCAGCTGTAACATACAGTTTACACTCTGCCATAACATCGGTGCTGGCATCGATGGCGGCCGTTTTACCACTTCCATGCCGAGGTCCTGTTCTATAAAAATTATCACATAATCTACACCCTAAGGTGAATGCCGTAAAAAAATTTAAAAAATAACTGTGCCAAAAAAGTAATTTTTTTGTTATCTTACATACAAAAAGTGTAATGCCAAGAGATAAAAAAAAGTCCAATATAGACCAAAATAGTACCAATCAAACCGTCTCCTCATCCTGCAAAAAATGAGCCCCAACATAAGACAGTCGCCCCCCCCCTCCCCAAAAAAAATAGCTTTCAGAAAATGGAGACACGAAACATTATAGTTTTTTTAAAAAAATGCTTTATTATGTAAACTGAAACAAAAAAATTTACGTATTAGGAATCGCTGCGTCCGTAACAACCTGCTCTAGAAAAATAGCACATGATTTAACCTGTCAGGTGAACATCTTAAAAAATTAAAAATATAAACTATGCCAGAACAGCCATTTTTGGGTTAACTTGCCTCACAAACAGCATAAAATTAAGCAATCAAATATCATGTATCCCAAAATAGTACCAATAAAACTGTCACATTATCCTGTGGTTTCCAAAATGGGGTCACTTTTTGGGAGTTTCTACTGTAGGGTGCATCAGGGAGGCTTCAAATGTGGCATGGTGACTAAAATTCAAAAACCATATGGCACACCTTTCCTTCTGAGCCCTGCTGTGCGACCATACAGGGGTTTTTAACCACATATGGGATGTATCTGTAAACTGCAGAATCAGGGTAATAGATATTGAGTTTAGTTTGGCTGTTAACCCTTGCTGTGTTACAGAAATAAATGGTTTAAAATTGAAAATCTGACAAAACAGTTACTTTTAGAAATGTCATCTCCATTTTCCTGAAAGACCTGAAAACCAAGTTTGTTAAATCAGTTTTGAATAACTTCAGGGTGTAGTTTCTAAAATGGGGTTAATTTATGGGTGGTTTCCACTATGTTAGCCCAACAAAGTGACTTCATAACTGAACTGGTCCTTAAAAAAGTGGGTTAGCCTTCAGATGTCTTGAAAAATTTAATGACATTTACAAAATTATGCAAACATAAAGTTGACATATGGGAAATGTAAAATAATAACTATTTTGTGAGGTGTCACTATCTGCTTTAAGAGCAGAGAAATTCAAATTTTAAAAATTAATTACACATTTTTCCAAATTTTTGGCAAATCTAGGTTTGTTTTTATAAATAAAGGTGGTTTATATCGACTCAAATTTACCACTAACATGAAGTACAATGTGTCACAAGAAAACTATCTCAGAATTGCTTGGATAAGTGAAAGCATTCCAAAGTTATTACCACATAAAGATTTCCAAAAATCAGCCTGGTCACGAATGTGCAAAATGGCATGGTCTTTAAGGGGTTAAGCAAGTTGAAGATGAAATGATCTCCAAAAGGCATAACATTAAAGATGAAACACACTTTTCAAGATTTTCAGCAATATCAGTAGATTTTTTTTTTTGTTTTGTTCAATTTAGAAGTGAAAAAAAGGAAAGAGACTGCAAAAATATGGGAGGCCAAAAAAATTAGAGCACTCAGATAACTTTGAACGAGTTCTACGACCTTAAATAGCCTATTAGAGTTCAGGCTTGTTAATAATTATTATTAGGAAATGCTAAGTGATGCAAATTTCAAAGCTTTATACATACTCAGAATCCTCTAACTTTGTCCCAAAACACAACAGCCATGGGTTCTTCTAAGGCTACTTTCACACTAGTGGCAGCCTTCTCCATGTCATAGTTTTATTCCGGCCGCCTCCATTATAGTCAAAGCGGCACGGTGAACTAGCGGCAGCAAGAATCCGGCAGGCTGTTCCCCTGCCGGAACAGCCTGCCGGAGAAGGCTGCCGCCAGTGTGAAACTAGCCTAAACAGCTGCCTAACATTGTGAAAATAAAAATGACTGAGGCCCATAAAGCAGGAGAAGGCTCTTAGAAGATAGCAAAATGTTTTCAGGTTGCCATTTCCTCAATGGTTGTTATAAGCAACAGTGAAAGTCAGGAGAAGGTCTGGAATGCCAAGAAAAAATTCAGAGACAGCTGCTTGTAGGATTGCTACAAAGGTCAATCAGAACCCCCATTTGCTTTGCAAAAGATCTTTAGGAGTTAGCAGACTCTGGAGTTGTGGTACATTGTTCTACTGTTCAGCCTGCCTAAATATGGCCTTCATGGAAGAAATAGCAGTAGAAAACCTCTCCTGATTCCTAACCATAAAATTTTGCATTAGAAATCTAAACAACCCTGATGTATTTTAGAAACAAGTCCTATGGACCGATGAGGGTGAAATAGAACTCTTTGGCCACAATAAGCAAAGGTATGTTTAGAGAAAAAAGGGCCCAGAATTTCATGAAAAGAGCATCTCTCCAACCATTAAGCATGGGGGTGGATCAATCTTGCTTTGGGTTGTGTTGCAGTCAATGGCACACTGAATATTTCACGTGTAGAGGGAAGAATGGATTCAATGAAATTCCAGAAAATTCTGGAAGCAATCATAACACCAACTGTAAAAAAGTTGAAGATGAAAAGGGGCATGGCTTCTACAAATGGATAATGACCCTAAGCACACTTTAAAATCCACAAAAGACGACCTCAAAAAGCACAAGCTGAAGGTTTTACCAGTCCCCTGATCTGCACATTATTGGAAATCTGTGGATAGACCTCAAAAGAGCAGTGCATGCTAGGCAGCCAAGCAATCTCAAAGAACTGGAAGACATCTGCTAGGAAGAATGGATAAAAATACCTCAAACAAGAATTGAAAGACTCTTGGCTAGCTACAAAAAGCATTTACAAGCTGTGGTACTTGCCAAAGAGGGTGCTACTAGGTACTAACCTATCCAGCGTGACCACATTTTTGTTACTTTAAAAATGTAAAAGATAAAAATTTAAAAAAATGCTTTTGCGTAATGCGGTTCTCAAAATGAAAATACTTAAATATTACTTTTATTATAAATACAATTTCCAAATATCTTTCATTAGTCATAATGCCTCCTTTTGTCTAGGGAGCAATCATTAGGAGAAATAAAATGGCCTCCGTCCTACTAGTACCCACAAAACCTGTCCTAATCACACAGCAGGATACAGCCACATCCCCACCTCCTCTATGTACTTAAAGAGGACCTTTCACTAGAATAAAAAATCTAAACTAACTATACAGACATGAAGAGCGGCGCCCAGGGATCTCACTGCACTTACTGTTATATCTGGGCGCCGCTACGTTCTCCCGGTATAGCCTTTGGTATCTTCATATGTTAGGCTCCACCCAGTGGAACCTGCCTGAGTCTCCTTTTCCCATGCTGTAGCGCTGGCCAATCGCTGCGCCCAGCTCATAGCCTGAGAGGCTTTTTTTCTCTCAGGCTATGAGCTGAGCGCTGCGATTGGCCAGCGCTTTCAGCATTTGAGAATGAGACGCCGGCAGGTTCCACTGGGTGGAGCCTAACATATGAAGATACCGGAGCCTAGACCGGGAGAACGGAGCGGCGCCCAGGATAAAAGTAAGTGCAGGGAGATCCCTGGGCGCCGCTCTTCATGTCTGTATAGTTACTTTAGATTTTTTATTCTAGAGAAAGGTCCTCTTTAATGTCTCCTCATGAACTCCATTCCTACAGAGATTCAGCTGAAGATCATAACTAACTGCATCCAGAACCATAACCCCTGACAAGCAGAGCGGAGAGGAGGATGAGGCAGCTCTTTACCTCAGTGCTCTAAAGTAACTTGTCCTCCTGTGTGATTTGGACAGGTTTTGTGTGGACTATTAGGACGGCGGCCATTTTATTTCTTCTACTGATTGGTCATTTAATCTTAAACATGCTTCACTGTTCACAGTAACAGTAATTTTCACCAGGGGTACCTAAACTTTTACATGCCACTGTATTTTAATTATAAAAAAATGCTAAAAGGATCCCAGTGGCATATGAAGACATTGGTAATATCCCATGGAAAAAAGTATCCAAAATAGGTATCTTGCAGAGGGAGAGAGAACCATCTCACTATTCTTACCTACTCCTCCTTAGATACATCAAAGGCATCTAATTCAGAAATCCATAATCCTAATCAATACTGAAGAGGGGCAGGTTTCCCAAAATAGCTGTCTATGGAGGAATGGATGTTTGGCCAGATAGTCTGGGTATTTCCCCAGTTATCTTCTAATCCTTGCAAAACAGTCAGACTTTGACTTCTAAGGTGTCATTTCCAATAGGTGGCACTATTAAGACCATTTTCTTTCTCTGAGAAAAAAAAACTATTAACATACTTTTTCCTCATGGAGTACTGCCAATAAGTCTCCACACACAGCTGGCCTCCTTAAAGGAGTTTTGCAAAAATGGGATTGTCCACCCCCTTGGCTGCACCTGTAAAGGGAAGCTTACTTACCTGCTTCTCCATGCTAGCTCCCTAGTCCTTCTCTACCTAGTCTGCTGAAAACATCTGTTTTGGCATCTCCTGCAGCCAATCATAAATGGTCACAAACTAAAAACCAAATGTTTTCAGGTATCCCAGTGGAGTATCACAAGCCAGGAGTAGTAGTGGGGAGCCAATGTTAGGAGGCATGTATGTAAGCTTCCCTTCTATTTGTTGCACAACCCCTGTAAATGGATTATCTAGGGAGATGAATTATTCTAAAACCAAGCAGAACATTAAAAAAATATAGCACTCACTTCTCATGGATCCACTTCTGAAGCTGGCTGGGTTCCCACTACTCTCCACTTCCTGGTCTCTCTGGACACACAGGAAGTGCCTGCGATTGGCTGAGAGGGCATCTGTAGGCATTTTCTCTGTATCGAGAAACACCAGACAATGGCCAATGGAGATAAGGAGGGACGGGCAAACACCAGAACCAGACAGACAAGAAGTCAGAGAGGTGTGATTGCCTTGTTTTCATGTTAGGCTGGCTTTATCATATTTTATACTTAATTTCCATTTCCTTGGAAAACCACTGTAAGGAGCATCAATATCTGTAACCCTCTAAAAACAACCCAGCAGTAAAACATAATGACATCAACCAAGGATGAGCCCCTCTTTTTAATAGATCCAGAGCAGTGACATGGTCTGCCTCTACATACACCATTTTTTATTGTATATACACATACTATGGTTATTGGGATAAAGGATGAGTTTTACTTAAACTTTGGGTGAAAATGATTGGTCTTTATTAAAAATATGAAGCCCTTTTTTCTGTACATAGCTGATATGCTCATATAGAGGCATATTAATTGTCTCTCTGCTCTGTCAGGCAGGCAGCTGACAGGCTCCTTATCTCTGCTCTCTGAGATTATGAACACTTATCAATGCTCAAATCTTATCTTACTTATAAGATTGTGGTAGGGTTGAAATGATTACTCAATTAAATCGAGTAACTCAACACCCAAAAAATCCTCAATGCAAGATTTTTGCATTGAGGATTCGTTTGTGCCATGTGACCATGGTCACCTGCCGGCTCGCACTGCACTGAATCCTGACATACACACAGCGTCAGGATGTAGTGTGTAATGGCACGGGGGGGGGGGGGGGCAGTAATGGCACTGGGGGAAGCCTGATGGCATTGGGGAGATCCTTAAGTGGAAGCTGATGGCACTGAGGGGAGCTGATGGCACTGGGGGGCAGCCTGATGGTACTGGGGGGCAGCCTGATGGCACTGAGGATATCCTGAAGAGGGAGCTGATGGCACTGGGGGGGGGCCTGATGGTACTGGGGTGCAGATGATGGCACTGGAGGGCAGCCTGATGGCACTGGGGGAGCTGATGGCACTGGGAGGGGCTGATAGCACTGGAAGGGAAGCTGATGGCACTGGGGAGGAAGCTGATGGCACTGGGGAGGAAGCTAATGGCACTGGGGGGGCACTGATGGCACTGGGGTGGCAGTTGATGACACTGGGGGGGCAGCTGATGGCACTGGGGGGCAACTGATTGCATGGGAGGCAGCATATGGCACTGGGGGGCAGCTGATGTTACTGTTGGGCAGCTGATGGCACTAGGGGGAAACAGATTTTATTATTATTATTATTATTATTTGTTTTAAAGCACCATTAATTCAATGGCGTTGTACATGCAGCTGGGGTAAAACAAAAAATAAACAAAAAAACACAGTAAACAAGAAGCTATTAACAGACTGGTACAGCGGGGTAGAGGACCCTGCCCGCAAGAGCTTACAATCTATAAGGGAAGGCGATAACACAATAGGTGAGGGAATAGGCTGCCCTTATGGCTGTGTGGTGGCAGCATGCTCATTGCAGATAATAGGCTTTCCTGAAAAGGTGGGTTTTCCAGTTATTCTTGAAGCTTTGAATGTTGGGGGAGAGCTTGATGTGTTGGAGTAGTGAGTGTCAGAGTAGGGGAGAGGCATGTGAGAAATCTTGTAGTCGATCGTGTGAGGAACAGATGAGAGAAGAAATGATGAGGAGGTCCTGTGAGGATCTTAGATTACATGTGGGCATGTATCGAGAAAGCAGAAAGCAGGTCAGAGATGTAAGGAGGGGACAGGTTGTGGACGGCCTTATATGTTGATGTTAGTATTTTAAACTGAATTGGCTGGGCAATGGGGAGCCAGTGAAGAGATTGGCAGAGGGGGGAGGCAGAGGAGAAACAAGGGGAGAGATGGATTAACCTGGCAGCAGAGTTGAGAATAGATTGGAGGGGAGCGAGAGTGCTTGATGGGAGGCCACACAGGAGGATGTTGCAGTAGTCCAGACAGGAGATGATGAGAGCATGCACTAGTATTTTAGTTGACTCAGGGTTGAGGAAGGCGCAAATACGAGAGATGTTCTTAAGTTGAAAACAGCAGGTGGCGGTGAGAGTTTGGATCTGTGGCTTAAAGGACGGGGTAGAATCCAATTATACACCCAGGCAGCGGGCCTGCAAAACTGGAGTATGTGTTGTGCTATTAACTTTGATAAACAGGTCAGGTGGGGGAGCTGAGTGACATGTGGGAAAGACAATGAATACTGTTTTCTCCATGTTGAGTTTTAGGAAGCGAGAGGAGAAGAATTAAGATATTACTGACAGACACGCTGGGGTTCTGGATAGGAGGGAAGCAACATCTGGGCCATAGAGGTAGATTTGAGTGTCGTCAGCATAGAGGTGGTATTGGAACCCATGGGATTCTATGAGCTGTCCCAGGCCGGATGTATAAATGGAGAAAAGCATGGGGCCCAGGACAGAGCCTTGAGGGACACCAACAGAGAGGGGGGGTGATGAGGAGGTAGTGTATGGATGGGAAACGCTGAAGGTTCTGTTGGTGAGGTACGAGGAGATCCAGGAGAGATCTAGGTCTTTGATGCCAAGGGAAGAGAGAATTTGTAGGAGGAGAGAGTGGTAAACAGTGTCAAAGGCAGAGGAAAGGTCAAGAAGGAGGAGCGCAGAGTAGTGATGTTTAGCTTTGAAGCTAGCAGATCGTTGGTGACTTTGGTGATGTTGTTCTAGGAGTTTGGAAAGAAATGCGAGCAGTGAAATGGGATGATAGTTGGATAAAGAGGATGGGTCCAGGTAAGGTTTCTTGAGTATGGGTGTGACGATTGCATGTTTAAAAGGGGAAGGGAAGATGCCAGTGGTTAGCGATAGGTTGAAGAGGTGGGTTAGGGCAGGGATAACTACAGGGAGTGCAGAATTATTAGGCAAGTTGTATTTTTGAGGATTAATTTTATTATTGAACAACAACCATGTTCTCAATGAACCCAAAAAACTCATTAATATCAAAGCTGAATATTTTTAGAAGTAGTTTTTAGTTTGTTTTTAGTTTTAGCTATTTTAGGGGGATATCTGTGTGTGCAGGTGACTATTACTGTGCATAATTATTAGGCAACTTAACAAAAAACAAATATATACCCATTTCAATTATTTATTTTTACCAGTGAAACCAACATTCACAAATATACATTTCTGACATTCAAAAACAAAACAAAAACAAATCAGTGACCAATATAGCCACCTTTCTTTGCAAGGACACTCAAAAGCCTGCCATCCATGGATTCTGTCATAGTTTTGATCTGTTCACCATCAACATTTCGTGCAGCAGCAACCACAGCCTCCCAGACACTGTTCAGAGAGGTGTACTGTTTTCCCTCCTTGTAAATCTCACATTTGATGATGGACCACAGGTTCTCAATGGGGTTCAGATCAGGTGAACAAGGAGGCCATGTCATTAGTTTTTCTTCTTTTATACCCTTTCTTGCCAGCCACGTTGTGGAGTACTTGGACGCGTGTGATGGAGCATTGTCCTGCATGAAAATCATGTTTTTCTTGAAGGATGCAGACTTTTTCCTGTACCACTGCTTGAAGAAGGTGTCTTCCAGAAACTGGCAGTAGGACTGGGAGTTGAGCTTGACTCCATCCTCAACCCGAAAAGGCCCCACAAGCTCATCTTTGATGATACCAGCCCAAACCAGTACTCCACCTCCACCTTGCTGGCATCTGAGTCAGACTGGAGCTCTCTGCCCTTTACCAATCCAGCCACGGGCCCATCCATCTGGCCCATCAAAACTCACTCTCATTTCATCAGTCCATAAAACCTTAGAAAAATCAGTCTTGAGATATTTCTTGGCCCAGTCTTGACGTTTCAGCTTGTGTGTCTTGTTCAGTGGTGGTCGTCTTTCAGCCTTTCTTACCTTGGCCATGTCTCTGAGTATTGCAAACCTTGTGCTTTTGGGCACTCCAGTGATGTTGCAGCTCTGAAATATGGCCAAACTGGTGGCAAGTGGCATCTTGGCAGCTGCACGCTTGACTTTTCGCAGTTCATGGGCAGTTATTTTGCGCCTTGGTTTTTCCACACGCTTCTTGCGACCCTGTTGACTATTTTGAATGAAACGCTTGATTGTTCGATGATCACGCTTCAGAAGCTTTGCCATTTTAAGAGTGCTGCATCCCTCTGCAAGATATCTCACTATTTTTGACTTTTCTGAGCCTGTCAAGTCCTTCTTTTGACCCATCTTGCCAAAGGAAAAGAAGTTGCCTAATAATTATGCACACCTGATATAGGGTGTTGATGTCATTAGACCACACCCCTTCTCATTACAGAGATGCACATCACCTAATATGCTTAATTGGTAGTAGGCTTTTGAGCCTATACAGCTTGGAGTAAGACAACATGCATAAAGAGGATGATGTGGTCAAAATACTCATTTGCCTAATAATTCTGCACTCCCTGTATAGTGGTGAGGTTAGGGATAAGGTGGGATGGGATTTGGTCAAAGGCACAGGTGATAAGGTTTGACTTGGTGACTAAGTTGGAAAGCTTTTCTTCTGTAATGGTGGTAAACTGGGTTTTGTGGGAAGAGCTTTGAGTGGCAGTGTAGGCACTGGGGGGCAGCTGATGGCACTGTGGGGGAGCCTGATGGCACGAGGGGAAGCTTATGGCACTGGGGGGGGGGAAGCTAATGGCACTGGGGGGGGGGCAGCTGATTGCACTGGGGGGGCTGATGGCACTGGAGGAGGGGAACTTGATGGCACTGGGGGCAGCTGATGGAACTGGGGGGATGGGAACTTGATGACACTGTGGGGTGGCTGATGGAACTGGGGGGAGGTGAAGTTGATGGCACTGGGGGGAGGTGAAGTTGATGGCACTGGGGAGGCTTATGGCACTGGGGGGGGGGGGCAGCTGATGGCATTGGAAGGGATGCTGATAGCATAGAGAGCCTGATGGAATGGGGGGAGCCTGATGGCAGGGGATCTGATGACGGCATTGGTGGGGCTGATTAGTTTTTTTTTTTTTAAAAGAAAACGTTCTTTTAATTATTTTTGTTAGAATACTCGTTGGATTAATCAGTAGAATCCTGGATTATAAAAATAATCTGCAGCCCTAGGCTGTGGCTTAAATAAGTGTTTATGACCTCTTAGTAAATTACAAATGAGGGTAATTATATGACTGACACAAAGTGAAAATAGGATTCACACAGCTAGAAAAACAGTTAACCCTTTTTGTCAGAACGGCTCCATATTTTTAATGAAGACCAATTGAAAAAGTGATTTATAGCCCAAAATGAGTAAAATGCTATAATAAAAAAAAACTGCCCCCTAAGGTGTACATAGCCTGGAATGACAAAATGAAAGAAATACGGGTGGAGTAGA